>NW_022196640.1:0-232215 GCF_008641045.1 Pistacia vera
TTCAAACTTGCTGATTTAGTTTTGGGATAGAGACATCAAAGAAGACTTTCTTTTCTGTTTGATACTTTCACTATAAAGCAAAGAAGGAAGGCATTCTGCTTAAAATAGATTTTTTATAAGGTCTTGGGTCATGGCAATCTGGGGGTTTCTTGGATATTTTTGTGGACCAAAGGTTTTGGCAGAAGGTGGGAAAATGGATTTTTTTCACTGAAGGTTAGATGCGTGAAACCTGCCAAAGTCTCCCTTTATCTTATTTCAAGCCTAGAGCTAATGAGGTGGTTTTAGGAGGATTGAGACTAGGAGATAAACTTTCCTCCTTATTTACTTTGGTGGTGGGTGCTCTCAGTAGTTTGGTGGAGAGAGCTAAGGAGGTGAATTGAGATCTTAATATACTCCGATATAAAAAAAACCCTGTCATAGAAGAAACTCTCTTTAAGCATCCTATTTGGCTTTCATGCATTATGTTTGTGATTTTTAGAGTTTTATGCTTTAGGTTCTTTCCTTTTATTTCAGTAGTCAATGCCTCTTTCTCAATGTGGTATCAGATCAATGTGGAATACTGATAGCACTTCTCTAACAATACAGATGGATGCCACGGATTTCTCATAGTCTTCAAGGATATTGACAACTATTTTCTTAACAGTTGGATTTTTTAACTTTTGTTGGGTTATACATGTATGCTACTTAGATATCATCAAAGAATGGAGGATTAGAAATTTTCTTTTGGCAATGCATATACTTTTATTGTCATTGGTGTTGTTGGAATGAAATTCAATATTTTATGGTGTAACATACATCCCAAAGATTCACGTGAGAATGCAAATTTTATTGATCTAGTTGGATTTTATGGGTTAGTTGCTTGCCTTTTTTGGGAGTAATGATTACAAAGATGGTTGTATTGCCCTGATAAAAGGAAAACAAAAGAAAAATAGAGTAATGATTCGTATATTTAATTGAGTTTTACTGTGGTCCACAGATTTTTGACGGATGGTTGAAAACATGATGCATGAATTATGTTTGTTTGAAATAGTGGGTTTAGGGTTCTTTCCAATTTGTCTAGTGTAGATTATTTGAAATGAAATTTTTTTTTAGTATGTTTTCTTTAGTATTAACAAAGATTAGATATCAAAATTACTCTTCTGGGAAATGTGGGTACTAATTAAGATGCAAGATAGTTGGGCTATGGTTACACATTGTACTGTTAGAGAGCGTGACGTCGGTGTTGGACCTTTATTTCATAGCTGAAGCTTTTGAGTCAAATAGTTACTTAACATGGTACTGAAGTGAAACTCCCAGTACAAATCCACTAGTTATGTGCTAGCATCTGAATTTGCTTTTTTATTTAGCATTTGGCATTTGATATGTTCTGTTCAAACATGGCTTGTCCAGTTACATCTGTGGGAACCTGTTAGAGAGTTTAATAATAATATTGACTCTTTTTTGATAGCTTGTGCATTTAGCTTGAGTGGTTACAGAAAATATACCATTGAATTTTCAAGCAGAGTATATTTCCCTAGTGGTGAATTAGATTATTTAAATGATTTCGTTGTTAAAAAGGTATTTAAGTTCCTTCCATTGACGAATGTTTATATCTATGTACCCTCAAGACTTGCAATTTTTGCGCTAAAAGTAAGGTAATTATATGATGCTTCATACTTGTTAGATGAGTGAATCCCATAGAATGGTAGGTATTTGTTGACTTAGTATATTACGAACCTATTTCTGATCCTCCAGGTTCAGTTCGATTAAATTTCTTTTGGCATTTTTTCTTTTTTGCAGATATCAGGTGGTTGGAGACACACAATGGCCCTTACATCTGACGGAAAACTTTATGGCTGGGGTTGGAAACGTGATGCACCCCAGTGAATTTTAAGGCTTACTATTGAGAAGCATTCTTTTTAGGGATTTAGAGGTATTACTTGTTTGAGTCGAATTATAACTCAAACATGATAGGTTTTCTGTGATTCGACCCAATGTTTTAAAAACCAACCCGGGGCTACCTGCAAAGAACTGGGTCGCTGGTTGACCGGTTTAACCGTGGGTCAAACTGGTGACGTATCACCTAAAAAAATTTCAAAATTTTTGTATTGGCGCACGTTAGCATGGCGACTAATTTGGCACATGTTAGCATGCATTGACATTGGCCTTCTTTCTCCTTTTTTCGCCTGTTTTCTCACCAAATCACCCCTGTCACCACCACTGGAACCCCCACCCCTTCTCTTCAGAACCATACCCTTTATCCCCTCTCATTACTCGCTGATCGCCAGCGACGAAAAACAGCGTTTTTCAGGTGTCCTTTGCCAGATTCTGGCCGAGCGACACACTCCAACCACACCCTTTAGACTCACCGACTACTCCCTTACAAAATCCCCAAGTTCTCAAGCCATTCCACCCACCAATCGTCGGCAATCAGAAGCTAGGGTTTTGCTGTTTCTTGGCCAAATTCCGGTGATTCTGGCGACTTAAACTTATCAACACTACCTTCACTCATCGTGACCACCTTCAAACCCCTCATGTTTGCCTGCTGAACACTGGCTAAAGTCGCCATTTTCGGCATTTTGATTCACCCGGTTTTTTCCAAAAACTGGTTGGACCGGCGGGTTGCTACAGTACCCCACGCCACAACCCCAGTGAATCCTTCGCCCCCCCCCCCCACAAAAAAAGTTTTTAGGCTCTCCCGGTCGAATCGGTCCGCCCAGCTCACCGATCCAATCACCTAGCCGCCCGGTTTTAAAACAATGATTCGACCAACCTTGGCTGTGCCTACACTTTCAAGCTACTAGAAGCTGTCCTCTACCCAAAGCCCAACAAGCTTTACAGTCGATTGACTTCCCTTGGCCTGAGCTTACTATGGACAACATGAAAATTCCTCAACCTTTTTACAAGGGTGGATAACAGTCTGTAGTTCAAAATGGTTGAGCTTACTGAGAAATTTCTCTGGCAAAAATTATATGTTCATATTTAAGAGGTGGAGAATGAATAAGACTAATTCAATAGCAAACTAAAGAACAACTCTTCAATCTCATCTTCATGACAGAAGATAATGAGAAGAACATAAGATAAGCTAAGTCCGTCTCTGCGGGGTTGAGGCTTGTATACTTGCCTACTTTATCTGTTTAATTGTGGTTGTCAGCGTCAGACATATTTAGTCAATTGGCCACCTATTAGGGCTGAACACCTGGTCTTTATTTGAACCAACTGCAGTTGACTGAAAGTTATAATTCAATGAGGAATCAAAGGTTAGTTTGAGGGGTCTCATTCTCTTTGCAAGGGGGGACTGTTTCTATGAACATAGGTGGTCTGATTTACTTAAAAATGTTTCATGAAACCATTATGCTGGACACGAATGATCAGCCTTTGCTAAATGGACAGCAGATGTTATCAAATCACTGCACTCTAAGGCCTTCATGTTTTATCCAGGCTAGTTATAACTGATTATAAGCTTTTCATTAAGTAGATCCACGTAGTTTTGAAAGAATCCTTGTAATTCGTTCTTTGTTCTTTGAGCCTTGTGTTATAACATAATGGTTGCGGTAGTTTTGGGGGATTGTCTGGAATGTTAATCTTAGTCCTGAAATCCCTAAGATTCCTCGTTTATTTCAGAACTTCAGTTTTGCAACCATAGGAAAATCTATATTACATTTAAAATCTTTTGATTATCTGCGACGCAAACACAAGTAGTGCTTTTGTTATTTCTGGAATGCTTCATGTTTCAGTACTTGTATGCTATGAGAAAACGCTGTGCTCCATGTCATAAAAGTCAGGGAAAAATGAAAAGTGAATTTTTGGAATCTTACAATCTCATTATTTGTAAAGTTTTACTCCTTTATCTCTTTTCTTCAGTCATAGTGTATTCAATTTCTTCATCTTCTTTACTAAACTATACTTATACTATGTGCAATACTTGCTGTTTTCTATAAGAATGACGGGCCTAGAAGTAGTGTTTAAAGTCTAACCACTGATTTGGTTGACATGACACTTCATTTGTTATGGTAAAATGTTTACAGAAGGCAGTTATTAGTAAATAATGTAATATTTGATATAGGATGTATTGGTCGAAGTATGTACGGTTGGTAATGTAATATGATGTTTCAGTTATTGGTTGGGTCATTAACGGCAACTATTTTGACATTTTATTTCATGTTATTTTACGTTGGTGCTAGAGTTGTAATCATATAACTTAAATTATCTTTACCTTAATTGATTCTGCATCTATTTTACTGCATCAGATGATAAATTTATTAATCTCCACAAAAAACGATGTTGAATAGTAAGTGCTTTTGACGTGTTTCTGTTTCAGCAGTTGTTGACAGTTTTAAGCATATATGGGAAATGCTTTACTGATTGAGTTTTGTATTCTATTTAAGCTGGGGGAGGAATCAAAATGGTCAACTTGGTCTTGGAACCACGAAGATCTCTTGTGCCTCAAAAAATTCAAGCCTTTCAGTTAATTTATGTTACTTTGTTCGTTTTAGGGACATTAATATAGATGTTCCACACTTAAATATAAATTTTTGCTGTGAAAATTGAGCCTCTCATTTTAACACCAGATCAAATTTACATTTTTATTATTTACAACTGTAGCAGAGTGTATATTTGTAAGCATGAAATGATTTTGTTAATACCGAGAAACTGTAGTATTGTAACTTATAAGTGTCCCATATAGGTACATATCTTGGATGCTTCTATATTTATTTATTGACCAACGTAGGTAAAAGTATTGGCTATATATCAAGGTCTACCCGAAAAGATTATTATATAAGGCAGGATTTCACTTCCATCATAGAAAATCTTTCACAAGGTTTTCTTTGAGAAAAGTGGAAGTAATATTTAGTACTTTGTGTCATATCAAACGTTTCGTTTTAGTCCACATTGAGAACTTTGTTAAAATATTTTTATGCCTTTAAATTTCATTTATCTTTTGCAGGGAGTGTCTATCAAAATGGTTGCTGCTGTGCCGAACATTCTGTGGCTGTTACAGAATGGAGAGCTCTATGGATGGGTTGGGGCCGTTATGGAAACCTGGGCTTAGGTGACGAAATGACGCCTAATTCCTGAGAAAATTTCTACTCTTAATGTATGTCCCAAACTGGTGTCATTTTATTTGATTTTTAGTATTTTACAACCTAAACCATCATCTCAATTTTTCAATGCATAACCATCGATATGCAGTGCAAATATGTTTGATAGTTTCTTTATATGATAGTTATTTGCAATTTCTTTGAAGGTATGATCATGCATGGTTGATGTAATCTATACTTGAAATAAAAATTCAAAAGTAACCATATAACTGGTCGTTCTAGTTTCATCCGTAATGTATAGCATATAAAGGGGATTTGTTTATTATTTTTATTTTTAATTCTTATCTCCTTAGATACTTGGCAATTTCTTACTGTAGTAATATTGAGAGTTTTTTTTTTATTGTGCTTATCAGGTTTAACTGTTGTTCTTGTTTAGTTTTCTTTCCCCTAAGTCTTTTCGTGTTCTAAAGATCAAGCTGTTATCATTCAAAGTTGCAGGGAGAAAGGATGGTTATGGTTGCTTGTGGATGGCGACACCCCATTTCGTTTCTTCTTCCGGTGGGTTGTACACTTACGGATGGCAAATATGGTCAACTAGGCCATGGGACTTTAAGGATCACCTTGTCCCTCATAAGCTGGAAGCATTGCGTGACAGCTTTATATCTCAGGTGATCTTTTAGTCATTCAATTCCATTAGTAAGTTTTTCCTCGTGATTTACGATAGATGGTAGCTTCAGATCCTAATTTTTCATATTATTTTCCCTTAATTTCTGTAAATTGTAGTAGGATGGATATTAACTTGTATTAAAATTTGAATGTATCATGGACCTTCCAGTTACAGCTAAGTTTTTCTGCCTCATACAGTCAATTGAAAAATGCCATTCGATGGTCCTTTGGTTTGATTCTTGAATAGGTAGACACCTGCATCACATGTTTAGATTTAGGTCCATGCAGTAGTCAATGTGTTGCTTGTAAACTATTTTAAGTTTTTTGGAAAAAGTCTTGAAGTTGAAGTTGGAATAGGCGAATGGTAGTTAAAAAGTTAGAGCGCAGTTTGTGGTGGATATTGAATGAATGAATAAACATGAGCGTAATTTGACCATGTAAATTCACGGTGGCCCTCACCTTCATCAATGCCGTTGATCTGTCTTGTCAGTTGAATATCTAGTCTCTTCTTAGACCCTCCCCTCTCACGCACATGTCCTTTCTCCATCACTATAAATATTTCTTCCCCACTTTCTGATCACCATTCATTGTTTCTTTCTGCCAACAGGATCCCAGTTCTATTTTCTCTTTCTTTCTCTCTTTTTGGACTTCTTCCCCACTAACACGTTCTTTCTCTCTTCCTTCTTCTAACATCATCATACTCAGAAAGAGAGAAAGCATAATGGCTGAAGTTACCATGAGTGAAGTCTCTACTTCATTTCGTCGGGTTCTTCTTATCTCTGCTGGTGCAAGTCACTCTGTTGCTCTTCTCTGTATATTCTTCCTACCCTAATTTTATTCTCTTTCATTTTGTTTTTTTAGTCTTTTATTGGACTTCCAGTCAAAAGAAAAATCAAGTTTTGTCATATTTTACAATGTAGAAAATATCAATTTGCTGCAAGTATTGAAACTTGTTTCTGAACTTGGATAAGCTTTGTCATTTAATGCATTACCTGTTAATTTGTTGTGATGCAAAAGCTGATTGAAGTAAGTAAATTTACATGATCATATAGCTTGTAGTGATGTTGATGATCAATATAAAATTGAGAATGGAAACTATTTGTTTCTGCATTGTTCTGATTTGACGGCTATACAATTTCTCTCATTGCTATGCTATCACAGTTGGATGTGGGAATGACTTAGGTTTAAGTGTTCCTGTTTTTGTTGACTGCTTCAAGCCAACTGTGGAGCAAAAGGTATACAGATCGGTCTCCTTAAAGCCACATGTGGAGGGGGATCAGTTTAATTTGTTTGAGAGTGGGGATGGTGGGCTGGGCTGGGCTGGGCAGGTGTATGTGGTAAAGAACTAAAGAAAAAAAATATATTTTTGTGTGTTTGTAGAGTTCAGTGCTAAATGTTTTTCCTCTTTCATTTCATTTCTAGCTTGTAACTCATCAGAAGCACATAAATTTTTTGTTGCCTTCATTGATACTTACTTGTTATGTCTTCCATCAATGACTTCCATGCAAATGAATGTTTCTATGAAGCTATCCTTTTGTTGATTGTCATGATTGCATAATTCCCTTCATTTTACTTGGCGTATATGCAGCTGGTAGATCAATTGCAATACTTCTAAAATTTGTTATTAATATGATGAAGAGTGATATTATGATCATTTACAGCTGGAAACCTTGTGTGCTCATGGGGACGAGGAGAAGATGGGCAGTTAGGGCACGGCGATGCTGAGGATCGACTTTCTCCTACTCAATTGAGTGCACTTGACGATCTTGAAATAGTGTCTGTTACCTGTGGAGCTGATCATACAACTGCATATTCTGAGTCACGTATGGAAGTCTATAGTTGGGGATGGTTTGTTCTCTACCTTTCCCTTTTGTCTCTTGGGATCTCCAATTTGATATGCTTTCTCTGCAACATAAATTCTTGATTTTCTTTTTAGGCCTGTTTGATGTGGAATTTAAATAAAATTCTGTGTTTCTGAGGACAAGGGAACCAAGAAATTTCAAGAAAATGTTTTTTGTCTAATTGTTTGCAAAAATATTTTTTGGATACAGTCATTGAGATCAAATAAGTTAGAGAAGGCATTCCACTTCTTTGAAAGTGATTGGATGGGCGCTATGGTAGCTGGTGATTGCTTTGGTTTCATTTTTGTGTTCGAGATTACTGATTGTTCAGTTATTGTAATTACTTCTTTCCCAATCTTATACAAGTTTTTATATTTTTGCAATAATAACATTTACTATTGATACTGCTTTTCTGGTTACGGTCCTGAATTTTTTTTACTGAAAATTGAAGATTTTAATATGACAAGAGGTTTTATTTCATTGTCTCCTGGTCTTGTGCCTATGAATTATAATATCTTATATCTCATAAATCAACATGGCTTATTGTATTACATGTTTTATGTTATTCTGTTCCATATACTAAACCTTGACAAATGCTAATTTTCATGTCACGACCTGCTTATCAAAAGAATTTTTTCTTAATTGCTCTTTCTTTATTGTATGGCATGTCAGCATTATTTTTCTCTATTCAAAATTTTCCAGGGGTGACTTTGGAAGGCTGGGCCATGGCAATTCTAGTGACTTGTTCACTCCCCAGCCGATTAAAGCATTGCATGGTTTGAGGATAAAGCAAATTGCTTGTGGGGACAGCCATTGTTTAGCAGTGACCATGGAGGGAGAGGTTCAGAGGTTAGGGGTCTTCCTCAAACTTTCTCGCTTCATTCTATAATGCATTGATGTTGATTTATTTCAGTTTAGATTATCTATTGCTTTGGTCCAAATTTCAAGTGGTTGCTTATGTGCTTTGAAACACAGTGATGCACCACCATGAATTTAAGGCTTACTATTGAGAAGCAATTCCTTTTTAGGGATTTAGAGGTATTACTTGTTTGAGTCGAATTATAACTCAAACATGATAGGTTTTCTGTGATTCGACCCAATGTTTTAAAAACCAACCCGGGGCTAAACCTAGCAAAGAAGCTGGGTCGCTGGTTGACCGGTTTAACCGGTGGGTCAAACTGGTGACGTATCACCTAAAAAAATTTCAAAATTTTTGTATTGGCGCACGTTAGCATGGCGACTAATTTTGGCACATGTTAGCATGCATTGACATTGGCCTTCTTTCTCCTTTTTTCGCCTGTTTTCTCACCCAAAATCACCCCTGTCACCACCACTGGAACCCCCACCCTCTTCTCTTCAGAACCATACCCTTTATCCCCTCTCATTACTCGCTGATCGCCAGCGACGAAAAACGCGTTTTTCAGGCTGTCCTTTGCCAGATTCTGGCCGTTTTGAGCGACAACAACTCCAACCACCACCACCTTTAGACTCACCGACTACTCCCTTACAAAATCCCCAAAGTTCTCAAGCCATTCCACCCACCAATCGTCGGCAATCAGAAGCTAGGGTTTTGCTGTTTCTTGGCCAAATTCCGGTGATTCTGGCGACTTAAACTTAATCAGACACTACCTTCAACTCATCGTGATCCACCCTTCAAAACCCCTCATGTTTGCCTGCTGAACACTGGCTAGAAGTCGCCATTTTCTGCATTTTGATTCACCCGGTTTTTTCCAAAAACTGGTTGGACCGGCGGGTTGCTACAGTACCCCCAGCCCAACCCCTAGTGAATCCTTCGCCCCCCCCCCCCCCAAAAAAAAGTTTTTAGGCTCTCCCGGTCGAATCGGTCCAGCCCAGCTCACCGATCCAATCAGCCTAGCCCGGCCGGGTTTTAAAACAATGATTCGACCAACCTTGGCTGTGCCTACACTTTCAAGCTACTAGAAGCTGTCCTCTACCCAAAGCCCAACAAGCTTTACAGTCGATTGACTTTCCCTTGGCCTGAGCTTACTAGTGACAACATGAAAATTCCTCAAACCTTTTTACAAGGGTGGATAACAGTCTGTAGTTCAAAATGGTTGAAGCTTACTGAGAAATTTCTCTGGCAAAAATTATATGTTCATATTTAAGAGGTGGAGAATGAATAAGACTAATTCAATAGCAAACTAAAGAACAAACTCTTCAATCTCATCTTAACATGACAGAAGAATAATGAGAAGAACATAAGATAAGCTAAAGTCCGTCTCTGCGGGGTTGAGGCTTGTATACCTTGCCTACTTTATCTGTTATAATTGTGGTTGTCAGCGTCAGACAGTATTTAGTCAATTGGCCACCTATTAGGGCTGAACACCTGGTCTTTATTTTGAACCAACTGCTGTTGACTGAAAGTTATAATTCAGATGAGGGTGTCAAAAGTTAGTTTGAGGGGTCTCATTCTCTTTGCAAGGGGGGACTGTTTCTATGAACATAGGTGGTCTGATTACTTAAAAATGTTTCATGAAACCATTATGCTGGACACGAATGATCAGCCTTTAGCTAAATGGACAGCAGATTGTTATCAAATCACTGCACTCTAAGGCCTTCATGATTTTATCCAGGCTAGTTATAACTGATATAGAAGCTTTTCATTAAGTAGATCCACAGTAGTTTTGAAAAAATCCTTGTAATTCGTTCTTTGTTCTTTTGAGCCTTGTGTTATAACAATAAACTGGTTGCGGTAGTTTTGGGGGATTGCTGGAATGTTAATCTTAGTCCTGAAATCCCTAAGATTCCTCAGTTAATTTCAGAACTCCAGTTTTGCAACCATATGAAGAATTCTATATTACATTTAAAAATCTTTTGTGATTATCTGACGCAAACACAAGTGAGTAAGTACTTGTTATTTCTGAAATGCTTCATGTTTCAGTACTTGTATTTGCTATGAGAAAACGCTGTGCTCCATGTGAAATAAAAGTCAGGGAAAAATGAAAAAGTGAATATTTGGAATCTTACAATCTTATTAGTTGTAAAATGTTACTCCTTTATCTCTTTTCTTCAGTCATAAGTGTATTCAATTTCTTCATCTTCTTTACTAAACATATACTTATACTATGTGCAATACTTGCTGTTTTCTATGAAGAATGACGGTACCTAGAAGGTAGTGTTAACAGTCTAGCGAACAGGTATTTGGTTGACATGACACTTCATTTTGTTATGGTAAAATGTTTACAGAAGGCAGTTATTAGTAAATAATGTAATATTTGATATAGGTATGTATTGGTCGAAGTATGTACTAGGTTGTAATGGTAATATATGATGTTTCAGTTATTTGGTGGTGGTCAGTAACGGCAACTATTTTGACATTTTATTTCATGTTATTTTACGTTGGTGCTAGAGTTGTAATCATATAACTTAAATTATCTTTAACTTAATTGATTCTGCATCTAATATTTACTGCATCAGATGATAAATTTATTATATCTCCACAAAAACGATGTTGAATAGTATATGCTTTTGACGTGGTTCTGTTTCAGCATGTTTGTGACAGTTTTAAGCATATAACTTGGGAAATGCTTTACTGATTGAGTTTTGTATTCTATTTAAGCTGGGGGAGGAATCAAAATGGTCAACTTGGTCTTGGAACCACTGAAGATGCTCTTGTGCCTCAAAAAATTCAAGCCTTTCAGGTAATTTATGTTACTTTGTTCGTTTTAGGGACATTAATATAGATGTTCCACACTTAAATATAAATTTTTGCTGTAAAAAATTTGAGCCTCTCATTTTAACACCAGATTAAATTTACTATTTTTTATCATATTTTTACAACTGTAGCAGAGTGTATATTTGTAAGCATGAAATGATTTTGTTAATACCGAGAAACTGTAGTATTTGTAACTTATAAAGTGTTCCCATATAGGTACATATCTTGGATGCTTCTATATTTAATTTATTGACCAACGTAGGTAAAAGTATTGGCTATATATTCAAGGTCTACCCGAAAAAGAATTATTAATATAAGGGCAGGATGTCACTTCCATCATAGAAAATCTTTCACAAGGATTTTTCTTTGAGAAAAGTGGAAGAGTAATATTAGTACTTTGTGTCATATCAAACGTTTTCGTTTTAGTCCACATTGAGGAACTTTGTTAAAATATTTTATGCTCTTTAAATTTCATTTATCTTTTGCAGGGAGTGTCTATCAAAATGGTTGCTGCTGGTGCCGAACATTCTGTGGCTGTTACAGAAAATGGAGAGCTCTATGGATGGGGTTGGGGCCGTTATGGAAACCTGGGCTTAGGTGACAGAAATGATCGCCTAATTCCTGAGAAAATTTCTACTCTTAATGTATGTCCACAAACTGGTGTCATTTTATTTGATTTTAGTATTATTTAACAACCTAAACCATCATCTCAATTTTTCAATGCATAAACCATCGATATGCAGTGCAAATATAGTTTGATAGTTTCTTTATATGATTAGGATTATTTGCAATTTCTTTGAAGGTGATGATCATGCATGGTTGATGTAATCTATACTTGAAATAAAGAATTCAAAAGTAACCATATAACTGGTCGTTCTAGTTTCATCCGTAATGTATAGCATATAAAAGGGGATTTTGTTTATTATTTTTATTTTTAATTCTTTATCTCCTTAGATACTTGGCAATTTCTTACTGTAGGTAATATTGAGAGTTTGTTTTTATTTGTGCTTATCAGGTTTAACTGTTGTTCTTGTTTAGTTTTCTTTCCACCTAAGTCTTTTCGTGTTCTAAAGATCAAGCTGTTATCATTCAAAGTTGCAGGGAGAAAGGATGGTTATGGTTGCTTGTGGATGGCGACACACCATTTCTGTTTCTTCTTCCGGTGGGTTGTACACTTACGGATGGAGCAAATATGGTCAACTAGGCCATGGGGACTTTAAGGATCACCTTGTCCCTCATAAGCTGGAAGCATTGCGTGACAGCTTTATATCTCAGGTGATCTTTTAGTCATTCAATTCCATTAGTAAAGTTTTCCTCTGTGATTTACGATCAGTAGCTTCAAGATCCTAATTTTTCATATTATTTTCCCTTAAATTTCTGTAAATTTGTAGTAGGATGGATATTAACTTGGTATTAAAATTTGAATGTATCATGGACCTTCCAGTTACAGCTGAGTTTTTCTGCCTCATACAGTCAAATTGAAAAATGCATTCGATGGTCCTTTGGTTTGATTCTTGAATAGGCAGACAACTTGCGTCACATGTTTAGATTTGAGGTCCACGCAGTAGTCAATGTGTTGCTTGTAAACTATTTTAAGTTTTTGGAAATTCAAACTTGCTGATTTAGTTTTGGGATAGAGACATCAAAGAAGACTTTCTTTTCTGTTTGATACTTTCACTATAAAGCAAAGAAGGAAGGCTGATTGGATGGGCGCTATGGTAGCTGGTGATTGCTTTGGTTTCATTTTTGTGTTCGAGATTACTGATTGTTCAGTTATTGAATTACTTCTTTCCCAATCTTATACAAGTTTTTATATTTTGCAATAATAACATTTACTATTGACACTGCTTTTCTGGTTACGGTCCTGAATTTTTTTTACTGAAAATTGAAGATTTTAATATGACAAGAGGTTTTATTTCATTGTCTCCTGGTCTTGTGCCTATGAATTATAATATCTTATATCTCATAAATCAACATGGCGTATTGTATGATGTTTTATGTTATTCTGTTCCATATACTAAACCTTGCAAATGCTAATTTTCATGTCATGACCTGCTATCAAAAGAAATTTTTTCTTAATTGCTCTTTCTTTATTGTATAACATGTCAACATTATTTTTCTCTGTTCAAATATTCCAGGGGTGACTTTGGAAGGCTGGGCCATGGCAATTCTATTGACTTGTTCACTCCACAGCCGATTAAGCATTGCATGGTTTGAGGATAAAGCAAATTGCTTGTGGGGACAGCCATTGTTTAGCAGTGACCATGGAGGGAGAGGTTCAGAGGTTAGGGGTCTTCCTCAAACTTTCTCGCTTCATTCTATAATGCATTGATGTTGATTTATTTCAGTTTAGATTATCTATTGCTTTGGTCCAAATTTCAAGTGGTTGCTTATGTGCTTTGAAACACAGTGATGCACCCCATGAATTTAAGGCTTACTATTGAGAACAATTCCTTTTTAGGGATTTAGAGGTATTACTTGTTTGAGTCGAATTATACTCAAACATGATAGGTTTTCTGTGATTCGACCCAATGTTTTAAAAACCACCCGGGGCTAACCTGCAAAGAACTGGGTCGCTGGTTGACCGGTTTAACCGTGGGTCAAACTGGTGACGTATCACCTAAAAAAATTTCAAAATTTTTGTATTGGCGCACGTTAGCATGGCGACTAATTTGGCACATGTTAGCATGCATTGACATTGGCCTTCTTTCTCCTTTTTTCGCCTGTTTTCTCACCAAATCACCCCTGTCACCACCACTGGAACCCCCACCCTCTTCTCTTCAGAACCATACCCTTTATCCCCTCTCATTACTCGCTGATCGCCAGCGACGAAGAACAAAAAGCGTTTTTCAGGCTGTCCTTTGCCAGATTCTGGCCGAGCGACAAACTCCAACCACACCCTTAGACTCACCGATACTCCCTTACAAAATCCCCAAGTTCTCAAGCCATTCCACCCACCAATCGTCGGCAATCAGAAGCTAGGGTTTTGCTGTTTCTTGGCCAAATTCCGGTGATTCTGGCGACTTAAACTTATCAACACTACCTTCACCTCATCGTGACCACCTTCAAACCCCTCATGTTTGCCTGCTGAACACTGCTAAGTCGCCATTTTCGGCATTTTGATTCACCCGGTTTTTTCCAAAAACTGGTTGGACGGCGGGTTGCTACAGTACCCACGCACAACCCCTAGTGAATCCTTCGCCCCCCCCCCCCAAAAAAAAGTTTTTAGGCTCTCCCGTCGAATCGGTCCGCCCAGCTCACCGATCCAATCACCTAGCCGGCCGGTTTTAAAACAATGATTCGACCAACCTTGGCTGTGCCTACACTTTCAAGCTACTAGAAGCTGTCCTCTACCCAAAGCCCAACAAGCTTTACAGTCGATTGACTTTCCCTTGCCTGAGCTTACTAGTGACAACATGAAAATTCCTCAACCTTTTTACAAGGGTGGATAACAGTCTGTAGTTCAAAATGGTTGAAGCTTACTGAGAAATTCTCTGGCAAAAATTATATGTTCATATTTAAGAGGTGGAGAATGAATAAGACTAATTCAATAGCAAACTAAAGAACAACTCTTCAATCTCATCTTCCATGACAGAAGATAATGAGAAGAACATAAGATAAGCTAAGTCCGTCTCTGCGGGGTTGAGGCTTGTATACTTGCCTACTTTATCTGTTTAATTTGGTTGTCAGCGTCAGACAGTATTTAGTCAATTGGCCACCTATTAGGCTGAACACCTGGTCTTTATTTGAACCAACTGCAGTTGACTGAAAGTTATAATTCAGATGAGGAATCAAAGGTTAGTTTGAGGGGTCTCATTCTCTTTGCAAGGGGGGACTGTTTCTATGAACATAGTGGTCTTTACTTAAAAATGTTTCATGAAACCATTATGCTGGACACGAATGATCACCTTTGCTAAATGGACAGCAGATGTTATCAAATCACTGCACTCTAAGGCCTTCATGTTTTATCCAGGCTAGTTATAACTGAATAGAAGCTTTTCATTAAGTAGATCCACAGTAGTTTTGAAAGAATCCTTGTAATTCGTTCTTTGTTCTTTGAGCCTTGTGTTATAACATAACCTGGTTGCGGTAGTTTGTGGGGATTGGTGCTGGAATGTTAATCTTAGTCCTGAAATCCCTAAGATTCCTCGTTTATTTCAGAACTTCAGTTTTGCAACCATATGGAAAATTCATATTACATTTAAAATCTTTGTGATTATCTGACTGACGCAAACACAAGTAATGCTTGTTATTTCTGCACATACATCATTCCCATACAATATTTCTCATACAATATTATGTGGTAAGATATGATTGGGTGAAAGTTTAATTTTAATTTTAAATCAGCCAATCATATCTTGTCACATAATGTTTTATGAAAATGATATATGTATAGTATTACTTTTATTTTAATGATAAATGTATGGCAATAGATTGATTTATTGTTGAGGTTTGTAGAGAGTTGATGGTAAGAGAGAAGATTTGTGGTTGGATCGATGAATAAGAGGTGAAGAAGTTGGGTTTTACATAAAAGGGCAAAATTACTAATATGATAAAATGGGGATTATAGAATATAAGACTTTTAAAAATAACTTTTTTTTTTTTTTCAATTCATCCATAAAAATAGGGTTATTTATAATAATTACAAATAAAATAAAATAAACCACCTTAAAATTAAAAATAAGAAATAAGAGTTAGGACCGTAATATTGAAAGGCTTATTGTGATTGAAAAATTGATGAGTTAAAATAAGAGGTTTAGACATATATAACCAACTCAATAACCTCTATTTTTTAAAATGTATAGATTTTATAAACAACACATTAACTGTAGGAAAATTTTTATTTATATTATTTTTGAAAATTTTGGCAAAATTTTTATTTATAAGATTAAAGTTGCTGGAGTATTTGTTATGTAAAGCTTCGTTTAATTAGTGAATGATGAAATGAAATCTGAAAGTCTTGAAGTTGAAGTTGGAATAGGCGAATGGTAGTTAAAAAGTTAGAGCGCAGTTTGTGGTGGATATTGAATGAATGAATGAATAAACAGGAACAGGAGCGTAATTTGACCATGTAAATTCACGGTGGCCCTCACCTTCATCAATGCCGTTGATCTGTCTTGTCAGTTGAATATCTAGTCTCTTCTTATAGACTCTTAGACCCTCACGCACATGTCCTTTCTCCATCACTATAAATATTTCTTCCCCACTTTCTGGTCACCATTCATTGTTTCTTTCTGCCAACAAGATCCCAGTTCTATTTTCTCTTTCTTTCTCTCTTTTTGGACTTCTTCCCCACTAACACGTTCTTTCTCTCTTCCTTCTTCTAACATCATCATACTCAGAAAGAGAGAAAGCATAATGGCTGAAGTTACCATGAGTGAAGTCTCTACTTCATTTCGTCGGGTTCTTCTTATCTCTGCTGGTGCAAGTCACTCTGTTGCTCTTCTCTGTATATTCTTCCTACCCTAATTTTATTCTCTTTCATTTTGTTTTTTTAGTCTTTTATTGGACTTCCAGTCAAAAGAAAAATCAAGTTTTGTCATATTTTACAATGTAGAAAATATCAATTTGCTGCAAGTATTGAAACTTGTTTCTGAACTTGGATAAGCTTTGTCATTTAATGCATTACCTGTTAATTTGTTGTGATGCAAAAGCTGATTGAAGTAAGTAAATTTACATGATCATATAGCTTGTAGTGATGTTGATGATCAATATAAAATTGAGAATGGAAACTATTTGTTTCTGCATTGTTCTGATTTGACGGCTATACAATTTCTCTCATTGCTATGCTATCACAGTTGGATGTGGGAATGACTTAGGTTTAAGTGTTCCTGTTTTTGTTGACTGCTTCAAGCCAACTGTGGAGCAAAAGGTATACAGATCGGTCTCCTTAAAGCCACATGTGGAGGGGGATCAGTTTAATTTGTTTGAGAGTGGGGATGGTGGGCTGGGCTGGGCTGGGCAGGTGTATGTGGTAAAGAACTAAAGAAAAAAAATATATTTTTGTGTGTTTGTAGAGTTCAGTGCTAAATGTTTTTCCTCTTTCATTTCATTTCTAGCTTGTAACTCATCAGAAGCACATAAATTTTTTGTTGCCTTCATTGATACTTACTTGTTATGTCTTCCATCAATGACTTCCATGCAAATGAATGTTTCTATGAAGCTATCCTTTTGTTGATTGTCATGATTGCATAATTCCCTTCATTTTACTTGGCGTATATGCAGCTGGTAGATCAATTGCAATACTTCTAAAATTTGTTATTAATATGATGAAGAGTGATATTATGATCATTTACAGCTGGAAACCTTGTGTGCTCATGGGGACGAGGAGAAGATGGGCAGTTAGGGCACGGCGATGCTGAGGATCGACTTTCTCCTACTCAATTGAGTGCACTTGACGATCTTGAAATAGTGTCTGTTACCTGTGGAGCTGATCATACAACTGCATATTCTGAGTCACGTATGGAAGTCTATAGTTGGGGATGGTTTGTTCTCTACCTTTCCCTTTTGTCTCTTGGGATCTCCAATTTGATATGCTTTCTCTGCAACATAAATTCTTGATTTTCTTTTTAGGCCTGTTTGATGTGGAATTTAAATAAAATTCTGTGTTTCTGAGGACAAGGGAACCAAGAAATTTCAAGAAAATGTTTTTTGTCTAATTGTTTGCAAAAATATTTTTTGGATACAGTCATTGAGATCAAATAAGTTAGAGAAGGCATTCCACTTCTTTGAAAGTGATTGGATGGGCGCTATGGTAGCTGGTGATTGCTTTGGTTTCATTTTTGTGTTCGAGATTACTGATTGTTCAGTTATTGTAATTACTTCTTTCCCAATCTTATACAAGTTTTTATATTTTTGCAATAATAACATTTACTATTGATACTGCTTTTCTGGTTACGGTCCTGAATTTTTTTTACTGAAAATTGAAGATTTTAATATGACAAGAGGTTTTATTTCATTGTCTCCTGGTCTTGTGCCTATGAATTATAATATCTTATATCTCATAAATCAACATGGCTTATTGTATTACATGTTTTATGTTATTCTGTTCCATATACTAAACCTTGACAAATGCTAATTTTCATGTCACGACCTGCTTATCAAAAGAATTTTTTCTTAATTGCTCTTTCTTTATTGTATGGCATGTCAGCATTATTTTTCTCTATTCAAAATTTTCCAGGGGTGACTTTGGAAGGCTGGGCCATGGCAATTCTAGTGACTTGTTCACTCCCCAGCCGATTAAAGCATTGCATGGTTTGAGGATAAAGCAAATTGCTTGTGGGGACAGCCATTGTTTAGCAGTGACCATGGAGGGAGAGGTTCAGAGGTTAGGGGTCTTCCTCAAACTTTCTCGCTTCATTCTATAATGCATTGATGTTGATTTATTTCAGTTTAGATTAGCTATTGCTTTGGTCCAAATCTCAAGTGGTTGCTTACGTGCTTTGAAACACAGTGATGCACCACCATGAATTTAAGGCTTACTATTGAGAAGCAATTCCTTTTTAGGGATTTAGAGATATTACTTGTTCGAGTCAAATTATAACTCAAACATGATAGGTTTTCTATGATTCGACCCAATGTTTTAAAAACCAACTTGGGGGTAAACCTAGCAAAGAAGCCGGGTCGCTAGTTGACCGGTTTGATTGGTGGGTCAAATCGGTGACGTGTCACCTAAAAAAATTTCAAAATTTTTGTATCGGCGTTCGTTAGCATGGCGACTAATTCTGGCGCACGTTAGCACGCGTTGACGTTGGTCTTCTTTTTCCTTTTTTTGGCTGTTTTCTCACCCAAAATGACCCCCGTCACCACCATTGGAACCCCCACCCTCTCCTCTTCAAAACCATATCCTTTATCCCCTTTCATTACTCGCTGATCGCCGACGACAAAAAACGCGTTTTTCCAACTGTCCTTTGCCGGATTCCGACTGTTTTGAGTGACAACTCCAACCACCATCACCCTTAGACTCACCGGCTACTCCCCTAAAAACCTCCAAAGTTCCCAAGCCATTCCATCCACCAATCGCCGGCAATCAGAAGCTAGGGTTTTGCTATTTCGATTCCGGCGACTAAAACTTAGTTAGACACCACCTTCCAACTCACCGTGATCCAGCCTTCAAAACCCCCTTATGTTTGCCTGTCGAAAGTCGCCGTTTTCTGTATTTTGATTCACCCGGTTTTTTACAAAAACCGGTTGGACTGGCAGTTGCTACAGTACCCCCAGTCCACCCTCGGGTGAATCCCCCGCCCCCGACGGTGATGTGTCACCTGAAAGAATTTCAAAATTTTTGTATCGGCGTAGTTAGCATGGTGACTATTTCTAGCGCATGTTAACATGCATTGACATCGGCCTTCTTTGTCCTTTTTTTGGCTGTTTTCTCACCCAAAATCACCCTTGTTACCACCACTGGAACCCCCGCCATCTCCTCTTCAAAACCATACTCTTTATCCCCTCTCATCACTCGCTGATCGCTGGCGATGAAAAACACGTTTTTTCGGTCGTCCTTTGCCAGATTCCGGCCGTTTTGAGCGACGACAACTTCAACCAGCACCATCCTTAGACTCACCGTCTACTCATTTACAAAACCCCTAAAGTTCCCAAGCCATTCCACCCACCAATCGGTGGCAATCAGAAGCTAGGGTTTTGCTGTTTCTTGGCCAAATTCCGGTGATTCTGGCTACTTAAACTTAATCAAACACCACCTTTGACTCACCGTGATCCACCCTTCAAAACACCCACATGTGTGCCGGCTGAACACTAGCTAGAAGTCGCCATTTTCTGCATTTTGATTCACCCGGTTTTTTCCAAAAACCGGTTGGACCGGCGGGTTGCTACAGTACCCCCAGTCCAACCCCTGGTGAATCCCCCCCCTTGGTTTTTAGGCTCTCCCGGCCCGGCTCACTGGTCGAATCGGTCCAGCCCAGCCCAGCCCGGCCGGGTTTTAAAACAATGATTTGACCAACCTTGGCCGTGCCTACACTTTCAAGCTACTAGAAGTTGTCCTCTACCCAAAGCCCAAAAAGCTTTATAGTCGATTGACTTTCCCTTGGCTTGAGCTTACTAGTGACAACATGAAAATTCCTCAAACCTTTTTACAAGGGTGGATAACAGTCTGTAGTTCAAAATGGTTGAAGCTTACTGAGAAATTTCTCTGGCAAAAGTTATATGTTCATATTTAAGAGGTGGAGAATGAATAAGACTAATTCAATAGCAAACTAAAGAACAAACTCTTCAATCTCCTCTTAACACGACAGAAGAATAATGAGAAGAACATAAGATAAGCTAAAGTCCGTCTCTGCGGGGTTGAGGCTTGTATACCTTGCCTACTTTATCTGTTATAATTGTGGTTGTCAGCGTCAGACAGTATTTAGTCAATTGGCCACCTATTAGGGCTGAACACCTGGTCTTTATTTTGAACCAACTGCTGTTGACTGAAAGTTATAATTCAGATGAGGGTGTCAAAAGTTAGTTTGAGGGGTCTCATTCTCTTTGCAAGGGGGGACTGTTTCTATGAACATAGGTGGTCTGATTACTTAAAAATGTTTCATGAAACCATTATGCTGGACACGAATGATCAGCCTTTAGCTAAATGGACAGCAGATTGTTATCAAATCACTGCACTCTAAGGCCTTCATGATTTTATCCAGGCTAGTTATAACTGATATAGAAGCTTTTCATTAAGTAGATCCACAGTAGTTTTGAAAAAATCCTTGTAATTCGTTCTTTGTTCTTTTGAGCCTTGTGTTATAACAATAAACTGGTTGCGGTAGTTTTGGGGGATTGCTGGAATGTTAATCTTAGTCCTGAAATCCCTAAGATTCCTCAGTTAATTTCAGAACTCCAGTTTTGCAACCATATGAAGAATTCTATATTACATTTAAAAATCTTTTGTGATTATCTGACGCAAACACAAGTGAGTAAGTACTTGTTATTTCTGAAATGCTTCATGTTTCAGTACTTGTATTTGCTATGAGAAAACGCTGTGCTCCATGTGAAATAAAAGTCAGGGAAAAATGAAAAAGTGAATATTTGGAATCTTACAATCTTATTAGTTGTAAAATGTTACTCCTTTATCTCTTTTCTTCAGTCATAAGTGTATTCAATTTCTTCATCTTCTTTACTAAACATATACATATACTATGTGCAATACTTGCTGTTTTCTATGAAGAATGACGGTACCTAGAAGGTAGTGTTAACAGTCTAGCGAACAGGTATTTGGTTGACATGACACTTCATTTTGTTATGGTAAAATGTTTACAGAAGGCAGTTATTAGTAAATAATGTAATATTTGATATAGGTATGTATTGGTCGAAGTATGTACTAGGTTGCGATGGTAATATATGATGTTTCAGTTATTTGGTGGTGGTCAGTAACGGCAACTATTTTGACATTTTGTTTCATGTTATTTTACGTTGGTGCTAGAGTTGTAATCATATAACTTAAATTATCTTTAACTTAATTGATTCTGCATCTAATATTTACTGCATCAGATGATAAATTTATTATATCTCCACAAAAACGATGTTGAATAGTATATGCTTTTGACGTGGTTCTGTTTCAGCATGTTTGTGACAGTTTTAAGCATATAACTTGGGAAATGCTTTACTGATTGAGTTTTGTATTCTATTTAAGCTGGGGGAGGAATCAAAATGGTCAACTTGGTCTTGGAACCACTGAAGATGCTCTTGTGCCTCAAAAAATTCAAGCCTTTCAGGTAATTTATGTTACTTTGTTCGTTTTAGGGACATTAATATAGATGTTCCACACTTAAATATAAATTTTTGCTGTAAAAAATTTGAGCCTCTCATTTTAACACCAGATTAAATTTACTATTTTTTATCATATTTTTACAACTGTAGCAGAGTGTATATTTGTAAGCATGAAATGATTTTGTTAATACCGAGAAACTGTAGTATTTGTAACTTATAAAGTGTTCCCATATAGGTACATATCTTGGATGCTTCTATATTTAATTTATTGACCAACGTAGGTAAAAGTATTGGCTATATATTCAAGGTCTACCCGAAAAAGAATTATTAATATAAGGGCAGGATGTCACTTCCATCATAGAAAATCTTTCACAAGGATTTTTCTTTGAGATAAGTGGAAGAGTAATATTATTACTTTGTGTCGTATCAAACGTTTTCGTTTTAGTCCACATTGAGGAACTTTGTTAAAATATTTTATGCTCTTTAAATTTCATTCATCTTTTGTAGGGAGTGTCTATCAAAATGGTTGCTGCTGGAGCCGAACATTCTGTGGCTGTTACAGAAAATGGAGAGCTCTATGGATGGGGTTGGGGCCGTTATGGAAACCTGGGCTTAGGTGACAGAAATGATCGCCTAATTCCGGAGAAAATTTCTACTCTTAATGTATGTCCACAAACTGGTGTCATTTTATTTGATTTTAGTATTATTTAACAACCTAAACTATCATCTCAATTTTTCAATGCATAAACCATCGATATGCAGCGCAAATATAGTTTGATAGTTTCTTTATATGATTAGGATTATTTGCAATTTCTCTGAAGGTGATGATTATGCATGGTTGATGTAATCTATACTTGAAATAAAGAATTCAAAAGTAACCATATAACTGGTCGTTCTAGTTTCATCCGTAATGTATAGCATATAAAAGGGGATTTTTTTTATTATTTTTATTTTTAATTCTTTATCTCCTTAGATTCTTAGCAATTTCTTACTGTAGGTAATATTGAGAGTTTGTTTTTATTTGTGCTTATCAGGTTTAACGGTTGTTCTTGTTTAGTTTTCTTTCCACCTAAGTCTTTTCTTGCTCTAAAGATCAAGCTGTTATCATTCAAAGTTGCAGGGAGAAAGGATGGTTACGGTTGCTTGTGGATGGCGACACACCATTTCTGTTTCTTCTTCCGGTGGGTTGTACACTTATGGATGGAGCAAATATGGTCAACTAGGCCATGGGGACTTTAAGGATCACCTTGTCCCTCATAAGCTGGAAGCATTGCGTGACAGCTTTATATCTCAGGTGATCTCTTAGTCATTCAATTCCATTAGTAAAGTTTTCCTCTGTGATTTACGATCAGTAGCTTCAAGATCCTAATTTTTCATATTATTTTCCCTTAAATTTCTGTAAATTTGTAGTAGGATGGATATTAACTTGGTATTAAAATTTGAATGTATCATGGACCTTCCAGTTACAGCTGAGTTTTTCTGCCTCATACAGTCAAATTGAAAAATGCATTCGATGGTCCTTTTGTTTGATTCTTGAATAGGCAGACAACTTGCGTCACATGTTTAGATTTGAGGTCCACGCAGTAGTCAATGTGTTGCTTGTAAACTGTTTTAAGTTTTTGGAAATTCAAACTTGCTGATTTAGTTTTGGGATAGAGACATCAAAGAAGGCTTTCTTTTCTGGTTGATACTTTCACTATAAAGCAAAGAAGGAAGGCATTTTGCTTAAAAAATATTTGTTAACTTAGTATATTACGAACCTATTTCTGATCCTCCAGGTGGCATTTTTTCTTTTTAGCAGATATCAGGTGGTTGGAGACATACAATGGCCCTTACATTTGACGGAAAACTTTATGGCTGGGGTTGGAATAAGGTTGTCATCAATTTCCTTAATTTTCACAATTGAACTATTTCCCCTAATTTTAACATCCAAAATTGATTTCTTGATGAAAATTTGTCACAATGAACTTTCACTTTTCTTTATTTGATTTATCTTTTGATATTTTCTGTAGTCTTAATTTAATTGTTATAAACTTTGTTCTCTATGTCTTACAGTTTGGACAGGTTGGAGTTGGTGACAATGCCGATCATTGCTCTCCTGTGCAAGTGAATTTTCCTCATGACCAGGCACATTCTTGTTACTGTAGCTCCCGAAAATTGGTTAAAATAGGCCATGAGATTGACCTGCAGTTCCGTAGAATTTTCTCCTTTTAACTTATCTGACAGGGTTATTTTCTGTCTTGTTTGTGACCATCTTTCTGAGTCTGAAATTTTAGCTTTTGATCTTTTATTTGGCAATCGACAGAAGGTAGTTCAGATTTCATGTGGATGGAGACATACACTTGCTGTCACTGATCGGCAAAATGTATATTCTTGGGGAAGAGGTACAAATGGGCAGCTTGGTCATGGACAATCTTCTGACCGGTAATAGGATTCACATCTTGTTTAATATCTTCCTAAATGTTTATTGCTTGAAATATTATCATTTTGACTTGATGAATGAATTAATAAGATATTTAAGACCTTTTGGGTAATAGATCTTACTCACGTTATGTTGTATACTACTACATATAGTATAGCCATGATACATTCTATATTTATCTTTCAAATCTGCAATTTAGATGCAGAAGAAAATGGAAGAAAATGTTGGAAGTAACCAGTAATTTTGAAGATAGAGATTCAGGAAGAAGTAACAAAGAGTAATAGAGAACTGATGTAAAAACTGAATGTCAAATGTTGTGATGGTTATAGATAATACACTCTCCCAATTCTTGAAGGGAAACGACTGTTTCTAATGACAAGAGCTAAAGGGAGCAATGTGTATAAGCATTAACACATTCAAGAGTTGATTCATTAAATGCATTAAGATCTTTGGAATGCAAATGTTGTGTCCACTGAACTGATTGTTTGGTATATGATTAGATGAAATGAATTAAGATCTGAGAAATCTGTTTTTTTATTGTTTTTTGTTTTAAATTCGAAGTGTCAGAATCAAATGTCTTTGATATTTTTTGTAAACTTCTTACTCGTAACAAACTTAAGATCGAGTGCTCTCACATATTGATCTCATTTCGGCATCCAAGTCCCAAACTAACGACAGTTATTTTGTATTTTTGAAAGGAATATTCCAATTATTATAGAGCCATTGAGCCTTGATGGATCGAGTGGCCAACATATAGAATCCTCTAACATCGATTCATCATCAGGTGCCATGCAATTCTCATTAACTGTATTTTTCTGTTAATGTTGAATTGGAATTTGCTTTTGTCGATATTGTCTTTTCTTCTTCATAAATCTTACATCCACTGTGTATAGGGAAAACCTGGGTCTCACCATCAGAGAGATATGCTGTTGTTCCTGATGACTCCGTAAGCTGTTCTCCCTAAAATCCTCCAAATTTCAGACAACCTTTTATTTTTGTCAAATTTTGATTATATTAAATTTCTAAGTTTTCTGTCTGTTAATTTTTCATCACCATTTCTCTCGCCCCATGCATATATACATTGTTGTGGAAATTGAATGACCATTCAGGTTGAAGGCATTGTATAAATAAATTCCTTGGTGGGTAAGTGTTTAGCATACTTTTGCAGGTAGGTGGAGGTAACGGGAGCGATATAAGTGTTCCGGAGGCTGATGTCAAATGAGTAAGAGTTTAATATCCCTACATGAATAAACTTTCGTTATTGCCTTTGGAGATGCTAGAATCGGTTTATGAGGACCAGACAGATGCCATTGCTGGCATGTTTTTTTTGGGTATCCTCATGACTTGTAAATGTCAAATTGTACTACTACTGGTGAAGACAATGAACTTTTTTTATTTTTATTTTTAATTTTTTGTTGGTGTACTTTATCTTATAATTAAAATGTTTGTTTCAATGGTAATGTCATTGAATGTTATCCTATGAGATGAAACTTTCATTTTTGTTGTCCTTTTTTACTGCAGAAAACCTACCTGTTCTTGCTGCAATTTGTGATTCGATCTATGTACATGACAATAACACAAAACTAGGATAGGCAGTTAATAGGGCAACGTTGACTGTTAGGATCATGCCAAAAATAGGTATAACTTACTTGATAAATAAGTTGCTTTAAGATTGAATCATTGAATTCCTCCATCTATAGTGAACTCTTCACAAAATGCCTTGTCATTTTTTCAATATTTACAGACTAACAGTATGTTTAATTATAGATGGAACGATTTTTTTTTCTTTTGAATGAAGGTCCTGAGNCAAAAATAGGTATAACTTATTTGATAAATAAGTTGCTTTAAGATTGAATTCTTCCATCTATAGTGAAGTTGAACTCTTCACAAAATGCCTTGTCACTTTTTCAATAATTTAACCTATTTACAGGCTTACAGTATGTTTAATTATAGATAGAACCAATTTTTTTTTCTTTTTTTTTTTGAATGAAGGTCCTGAGATCTTCAAAGTGAGAAAATATAGAAAACACCGAAGAAAACTTGTCTTTCTATTCCTGGAAATAGTGCTTACAATTCACATGAACCCCTATTTATAGGACATTCTTACACTACTTTGGAGGGAAAGGGAATGTTATTACATTTAAATATTTAACTAGGGTTGGCAATTTTCGGGTATGGGGATGAGTAATGTTTTCCTTCTCCCCACCCTCGCACACCAAACGTAATACCCCAACCCGTCCTTATCCTAGAAATTTTGGGCCGAGGATGAGGATGGAAAAGGCAAAATCCGTCCTCTTGCCCATACTTGTTCATTCCCGAAAAACTTTAAAATGATTTTTTTTTTTAATTAGAAACCAATATTATTTAAATTAACACAACCACCCAAACACCCACACCCACACACACAATGTATTCGATTGACCTTAACAGAATCGAAAATGATGGCCGCGTAATTATAAATAATTACCAAATAAATCGAGAATAAAGATGCAAAAGGATTTTTAAAGAGGTTCGGCAAGTTAACTCTCAAGGCTATGTTCTTTGTTTTCTTATTATTGTATTTGTGATTGGAAATGATGAGACAACCATTAGAGCACTAAAAAACCGTCTTAACAAACAATTCCATGTCAAAGACTTGGGAGAGCCAAAATATTTTTTGGGAATTGAGATTTCAAGGTCTCCAACTGATATATCTCTCAGTTAGCGCAAATATGTTCTAAAGCTCATATCTGATTATGGATTGTTAGCTTGTAAACCAAGCATTATACATGTTGAGCAAAATACTAAAAATTCACCTCTCGAGAATATGACGGGATATTACCTTCAAAAGATGATTTGCCACTAAATGATCCCTCACACTATCAAAGACTTGTAGGGCGACTTATTTACCTTACAATGATACAGCCATATATCAACTATGCACTACATGTCCTTAGTTAATTCATACATGTGTCAAAACAATTCTACATGGATGCAACAATAAAGGTATTCAGATATTTAAAAGGATGCCTTGGCCTCGAACTTCTCTTGCCCCATGATGGAGATTTGGAAGTAATTAGCATATTGTGATTCAGATAGGGCTATATGTCCAACGACAAGAAAATCACTTACTGGTTTCTGTGTAAAACTTGAAGGATCGCTTATCTCATGGAAGACAAAGAAATAGTCGACCGTTACTTGTTTCATCAGCAGAGGCTGAATACAAAGCCATGACCAATACTACATGTGAGATCCTCTAGATTCTTAGGCTTCTAAAGGATCTAAAGGTACAAGTAAAAGGTCTTGTCACTCTAGCTATACTCCGACAACAAAGCTGCAAACAACATCGCAACAAGCCTAGTGTTTCATGAAAGAACAAAATATATAAAGATTGACTGTCACTTCGTTAGAGAAAAGATTCAAGAAGGTATGATTAAAACTATACACATCTGAACCTCGAAGTAGCCAGCATACATTTTCACAAAGCCATTATGTAGTAGACAATATTCACATCTATTGCACAAACTTGGAGTTTATGACATCTACAAACCACAAACTTGAGGGGGAGTGACGGAATGTGGAATCTAACATAAATGCTATGATTATGCCTCATCACTGCAATCACGCCAATCACTACAATTACGGCTAATCCCTGAGACTGTTCCCTAAAAATCATGCATCAATCAGTTCCCTGATTACTATTACATAATTGTATTTCCTTTCTTGTCCATTATTTTCTGCATAAATTAAGGTTGTACAAACATATAATACAAAACAGAAATACAAAACACTTTTACTCTTTCTCTGGCAGTCTCGTTTTCCTCTTTGCCACTCTTGCCTTTCTTGCTTTTGATAAGATGGGTCAGTCTACAAATTTTTCACATCTAATTTTAGGTGGCAACTTTTTTCATTGTATCGTTGGGGGTTTTTTGTAGCAGATTTGTCGAGCTTGACATCTGCTCGAGCCAAATATACTCGAGCTTAATCCGAGCTCAAATACCCTATTTCGGTGTGAAGCTCTAGCTTGAGCACAACACCTCAAGCTAGCTTGGTCGAGCTTAGGCTCAAGCTCGAGCTCGGTACTGTAGTTGTCGAGCTGAGCTCGAATAGCCAGATACTCGGCTCGGCTGAGCTAAAATACACCCTTACTCTAAACCCTTTGCCCTTGCGTGTCACGAATCTTTTTTTCTCATATATTTATATATAACTAAAAACACCGATGGCATGTTACGTTAAGGGAAAAAAATATATATCATCTTCTGTATTTTCACATTTGAATTGATTAGATGTTTTGGACCACTTATCATCCTCACCTCATTAAGATTCTCTTAATACTGACCCCATTTATACGCATGGTCTCAAATGCACCGTCAGCCATTGCTCAATAAAATATTTCTACGTACTCCATGAAATTCAACTTTTGATCAACCTCTTTCCTCCAGGTATTCCTTCATAATAATACTCGTAGGGTTCTTGTCGTCATTCCATCCGATGGACAGGATCCCACCATGCAAGGTTTTGATGAATGTTTCATAATTAATTATGTTACTGATGATTGTTTTAAGGAATAAAACTGCACTTTCAGTGGTGCTGATGAAGCTTCTATATTACGTTGAAATTTCTTTTCTTGTGTACCATCCAATATGTTAAGATATATGACTTCAACCAAACAACACTCTTCCTGTTTTAGCATCTCTTCTGATTCTGCTTCTGTGTTCACTTTATTGAAGCTGTAGGGTTAATTTCACAACCCATAGCCACTTTTAGTGGTGATGCACAAAGAAAACTTAAATGTCCAAACTTTATAATTGTCAACTTGTTTATATGCTTTTTTTTTTTTTTTTCCTTCTGTGCATATAGATATTTTAGAAATTAATTAGTGCCTTGCATGAAAAGTGATATGAAATTCATCAGATTCTATTTAATGCTTAAGAACTGATTATAAACATTTGATTTTTTTCATTACATATATTGTAGCAACATGTACATAAAGTATATATACTATTAAATCATGCTGTAAAATGTCGTAATATGAAATGTTAGACAGTATAAATATTACAAATTAATTTTGGGTTACACATGGAAGTCAGATACTGAGTATAGGGGTGTATTTTTTAAGGAAACTTTGATTGTACAAGAATATTTATTGAATAATACATCTAAAACTCTATATACAAACTCTTCTAAACTAATTGACATTGTACAAAGTAAATGAATGAATCTGTACAAAAAGTTAATTTTAAGAATGCTCCATCAATATATATGCATGGTGTGACAACTAATAAAAGAGTTGTAATATATCAATTTATAAAAAGATATACAATAGTTTTTATACTTAATCTATACGTTACATGTAGCATTACCCAAATTTATGATACGAAGAAAGAAAGAATGGACTGATCATAATAAACCTTATCTCTGAAGGGAAGTGCTATAGCGAGAGTCGCGGGTGCGACCATTGCTAACTTTCCTAGTAACATGTGTCTATTTTAATTAAGAATAATGCTATGGATACCGATAATTTACTCCAAATTTTTGTACCGATGTATGTGACATCCAGTTAGACGTAACCACGTTAGAGATAACACTCGTCTTTCGTGAATGAATGACCATCCAATAATTATGGACGTTCGTCCAAATTTGATGAACGATCGTTCATCACAAATGGATGGCGTCCACAAAAATAACAATGGACTCCCGTCCATATTATTTGGATGGGAGTCCATTTACTATGGACTGACGTCCACCTCATATGGACGCCCGTCCATATAATATAGATGGACGTCCATCACCAATGCATCTGTTGATATTTTTATCAAACTTATGTTATGGTGACACATTTTGACAAATGACGTTTTCTCTTTGTTGTCTTGCCCATTAACTTTATTTTGATTTATGATATTCTTGTGTGACCTAACTTTACATGTGTCACAATTTCCTTATGTGGTCCTAAAATGTTGCAAGACTTTGTCTATGTGCAAGAAAGAGAAAATATATGTTTGTGGTCTAATAAAAAGTTGGAATTTTTTTTGTCTTCCTCATATTCAACTATCAGGCTTATGCCTTTTGCTTTTTCATTTCAAGTTACCCACTCATTTTAAATAAATAATTTGACAAGTTATGTTCTCATTGAAAATGGACACCAGTCCATATAATATGGACGGACGTCTATTATTATTTTTTTATAATTTAAATTATGGACGGGTGTCCATTCGAGGTGGACTCCCATCCATAGGAAATTGACTCCCATCCATTCAATATGGACGACAGTCCATTGTTATTTTGGTATAACAATTCCTCCCAATTGGTGGATGGTTGTCCATTTGTGATAAATGATCGTACATTCGCGATGAACGGCCGTCCATTAAATATGGATGTTGGTCCATAATTGTTGGACGGTCGTTCATTTATGGAAGATGTGTTTTGTCTCTAATATGGTTGTGTTTGACTGGATGTCAAGTCCTTCTATACAAAAATTTGGTGCAAAAAATCGGTGTCCGTAACATTATTGTTTAATTAAAGAACAATATACTATATTTGTTTTAGACACGTGACATGAGCAGGTTAGGGATTATTGCACCTACAACTGTCGCTAGCACTCCTTTACTTCTCAAATATAACAATTCAAGAAAAAACAATGCATAAAGCGACACAATGGATACATGAAACCCTAAATCTAAACTGAAATCAGTCTGAATCTCAAATGGAGGGCTATGATCCATCCAAGAGCCGAAATCAGTCGAGAAGTAGAGTCCGATATTACCCCGCTCGTCCACAACCTTATTTCTTTCTAAAAAATGATGATGATTAGAAGAGAAAGAGAGAATAATAAACGTCTAGCTCATCTAGTCTTGATCAATTTAGAATTATGCAGGCATTGAATAACAGATTTAGGTTAACTCTCCATTTAGGGATAACATATTGAGGCATGCAACATAGGGTAGCTCTTTTCTTCAAGTGTGAAAGAGACGAAGAGAAGAGAGGAAGTTAGTTGACTGGATGCACAAATCATAACAGGACCAGTACTTAAACAACATGCAAATCCATGACAGAGCTTAGTTTGTTTAAGCAATGAGTACACCTCATGCATCAAACAACATTGAATCAGATCAGTCAACAGTTACTTTTAACGCAAAAATTTATAAGTAAAGTCAAGATATGTAAGTTCAACTTCGAAACTTAAAAACCATTGGGAGTAAAGTGTCGGTTTCCAAAAGTTTTAACATGTTAAAAGTAGGTTCCGAAAGTGCAGCAGTTTTAGATTTATTTAAAGGCTTAAAGTTATTGATACCATGCTGTCAATGTGATTTCTGAAAAGCTTCTCCTATATTTTATTCTTTGTTTCCAGTAGGAGTTACATGGTTGTATTAATTACTTTTATTAACCTTTTCATTTTTCTATTTTAAGTTTCGTTTATGTCACATTTTTTATTTCTATGATTTTGGGAGAACCAGTGGTCTGGGGAGAAGCAGTTTCTTCTTGAAAATAATAATAATAAGAAGAGAAGTATTGCTTGTTCACAGGCTGACGACAGACTCATGTTGCGGCAAGTGGGGATTACTAACCTCACTCAAAACTTTTATTAATTTTTTTTTTTTAGTTTAGTATGATTTATTCACTACACTATTTTAAAGATAAAACTATTTTTTTCAATTATTTATTAAATAAATAAGGTTTTGTTTGTTTAAGACGATAGCCATTTTATTAATCAATTTTTTTTTTTTTATCAATTAGAATTCAAGTAAAGAGTAAAAACTAAAAAAGACAAATAGAATATTTCTTGCCTCCTGATATTAAATCTTAGTTTCATCTTTGCGTTGAGGTATTTCGTTATTTAAAATAAACCTAAACCTTGAACAAATTAATGATTATTGGTATGTGATGAATGTTGGTTAATTCATATTTTTTAGTAGCGCTTTACATATAAATTATCCATATTTATACAAAAATTGATTTGATAATACCTTTTATCATCATATTTTTTCCTTTGAATTGGTTTCACAAATTAGTTTGTATATATATAAAAGTGATAAAGACTACAATAAATTTAAAAAGACTCTATACAAAATCATTCATATATTATTATATCATTTACTATCATTATTTGAGTTTATTAAATTGAATTCTTGTATTAATTAATTCAATTATAATAGACACGTTACTTTGTAAAAAAAACATTGCATAAAGTCTTTGTAGGTATAATATTATTCTAAAAAATTTTATATTGAATTTGTAAATTATTCTATATTTTTAGAGCAATTAAGAGTCCCAACAACTTATTAATTAATTACATAGTTTTTGTTATTCCAAAGCACTTTTTACTAATGGATAAAATCAGCGAAAAATTCATTAAGATTATTGCGATTCCCAACGTGTCATTAATTCAAAGATAAAGCATGATCTAGTAAACATAAATTCTGGCAACAAATATTAAGAAAAATTGGAAAGAAACTAATAGAGATCCATATACTGGAATACACATTGCATAATTTACATCCCAAGTTATCCTTTTTGACTCTTGAAAGTTGAAACAACAATTACTAAAACGACAACAAATCCAACTAAAGTTAAAACTATAAATGAACCGCACACCAAATTAAACAGCACCCCCTTTAGGCCTTTGCTTTTTCTTACAACAATTGAAAACTTAACCTGGTAAAAAGATATATATATATATTTATAAGCCGTGGATTTAATCAATTAATAGCTTGTTTTGAATGGCTTGTAAACCTTAAGGTCAAGCATCACACCAGCAATGGAACCGGCACCAGCCACAATCGACAGTACCAGGCAAGCCATGCTCAAAATTTGGAGACATATCCATCTTGTGCTCCATTTGGGTATCTTCTTTTGTGCAATATACATCTCCACTGGAAAATAAACCGTTAAAGGCCAAAACCCAAGTGCCCCAAGAATTCCAACAACGTCATTGAAGAATGGAAGCAACATTGATATAATTGTTGTCAAGATCACAAAACACGTTCTCCAGACCAATCTAAAGAGGTTAAGTTTGAATGGAGCACTCGAGCCTGGAATTGGGATTTTGAATTCTTTTGTGATGAAGTAATTTTCGGGCCATCTTTGTGTTGCTTGTTTTTCAATAAAGGCAAATATTGGCTGGCAAAATACTTGATATGCGCCAACTAGGTGGACCACAATGGCGGCGTTGGCGATATCAAGAAGCCAAAATGGGTTATAAAAGCCAAAACCAGTGAGGAGATTTCCAGGGGCAAAGTCACCAAAAGCGGCATAGCCCATGCATCCACAAAGCATATAGAAAGCTGTTGTGACGGCAATGCTTAATTTGGCTGCCGCCTTCATTGTTTTTGATTCTGCTGGTGGGGATTTTACTGTGTCCTGTCAGAATTAAGTGTAAAATTTTTAGTCATTCATAGCTTTGCCAATTGTATATTTTCTTTTGCTGGATAAAAATATCCAAAATTTTGTACCTGAATTTCAATTAGGATGACTGAATATGAGTATGCAAAGGCGATGTCCCCAAGAGCTTGGAAACTTCTCCATATCTTTTGCGTTTGCGTTACAGTTCCAATGCTTATTCCCGTGAGACTACCCTTAATAACTCCGTTTGCTGATAATTTACACAACAAAATGATAGACTCAGCTTCCGTAGAGCTCAGTAAACATTAAACTTTAGGAAATTTGAAATTTGATTAGATTAAATAAGCAAATCAAACCTGCGACTTGGGTAATGCCGAGGCCAAGACCAATGGAAGAGTAAGTAAAAGACATAACTGCAGCCACAATTGAGAGCCACCATATTTGATCAAAATCTGGGATCTGAGAAAGGAAAATTTCCATGATTCCAAACAAGATCATATATGGATTGCTTGACAAATGACACGGGTTCTTTCCACCACTCTCGTGGAAACAGTTAGACCTTTTGATTGCCCTGCCAATTGAATTGAAACAACAAAACAATTAACCAAAGATTCCCAGACATACAATAGCCATCTTAAAAGAATAACACTCACATCATGCTTATAGATGCTGCAATGGTATATCCAATGGCAATACCAAAAAGATTCAAATACTGAACCATCCCGCAAGCCTTGACTTTTGCTCCACCTATCCGGATAACATAAAAGATTATTAGCTGAGTAAAAGAAAATCAAGACGAAATAATATCAAACAAGTTTGTGAAGAAGTTGCCAGAAAAATATACCAAGAATAGAGTGAACGGCGTCCGTGTAAATGTAGTTTCTTTTGCCGGAAACGGGGTCACCAGTCCGATAGCAGTCAGTGAGAAGAGATGAAGTGTAGTAAGTAACAAAAGAGAACAAGAACATGACAGCAGGACCGGCGACCCAACCAAGTTGAGCTATAGCCCATGCCAACGACAGCACTCCGGAGCCGATCACAGCAGTGATTATGTGGGAACTTGCAGTCCATATGGTCCCTAAACATGGCAATAATTTGGTTAAAATGAAGTTTAAAGTGAGGAAAACAGAGAAGGGAAATTGAGTTACCAGTTCGTTTGAGGCGGCCATCATCATCAAAGCATTTGGAGCCGTTTTGAGTAGGCACATCAATGGAGATGTCGAAGACTTGGTGGTTGAAGTGGTGGTGGTGGTGTTGGGGGTGGTTCATGGTAGCAGCGTTCTCACCCATCTTGTGTCAAAGAAAGAGGAAATGAGTTGTGTTTTGAAGCAAAATGAGAACTGAAAATGAATGAGCAAGAAGTTGGGAGAGTAAAGAGAGTTGGGTATGTAAAAGTTGTATGACTACCTAACTTCAAACACACAATGGGGGAGAGAGAGGAAAGTTGGGAAGCAGAGGCGCAATGCAAGATATGAAGAAATGAGGGAGGGAAAGGGTATTTATAACGGTTCAAGAACTAGTGGTAGTTAAAAAGAATAAACTACAGGCACAATACAAAGAGCCAATTAGAGTAGATATTTCGGCAAAAAAAATAATACCCCATTACTACTTTTTTAGAAAAAACCATGAACATACTCAAGTCAAGTCAGTCAACCAAAACTCCAAGATGAAAAACCGAAGAGAGGTATCAAATAGGCCAGACTGGCCACGAAAATGTAACTCCAAAAGTTTCAAGGAAGGCCCAATCTACCCATCTTCCCCAATTCATAATGGGTCAAGCCTAGACATCCTAAAGTGAACGGCCCATTAGTAGTGTTTATCTTTGAATATATTATTTTAAAGATTAGAAACAATACTACATCAAAGAGCAATGTTAGCGATAGCCCCAGGTATAACAGTTGTCAGCAGTTCTTCTCTTTCCTTCTTCCCATTTATACTAACATTAATGTATATATTTTTTAATATGAGAGACTGTTAACACTCTTCTATATCAAATTTAAAGGATTGTAGGAGATTATTAACTAGTAAGACTCCAAACAAATATTTAATATTTATATCCCATCATAATTCACTCTTGATGCTAGCTAGTGCATTATGCGACAAATGTAGAAATATTGATCAAAATGTGTGAGGTAAATAAGGAAAAGAAAATGGTAGTATTAGATCAACAAATTAATTAGCACATCAACATGACTTCAAGCCTTGCATGAGCAAATTCATCGTCAAATGCATATAAGTTTAATTAATTAACCATACTAAAAGACAAAATTAACGAAGCCCATCGTCATTCCACAAGTTAATTAAATAAGCAGACCGAAATCTACTTACTCAGTCTTCTACCTAGTCAATAACCAAATAACAAAAATTTGTGGAAGCATGAGCTTCTTACCTGCATTATTTAAGTCCTCAAGCTCCCTCAAACTGAGGAACTAATCAATCAAGCTATTTACAAAGAGAGTTTTTTATTTAGATAATAAGAGATGGGTTGATGAACTAATTGCTGCACGGTTCTTTGCTTAACCCACTCAAGTTTATATATTACGCAGAAAGGCAACACAAGAGTTTGGAACTTGGAAGCCGCTAATGGAAATAATTTCTTATTATTTTCAATGTGATAAAGGCAACTTTTGAATGCTTTCTCACGTGTATAGCCTCTCCTCCATCCTTATTGAAAGAGAAGAATTTGTGCTTCTTCCTCCTCCGTACCTTTTGCTTTGCTCTCAGTGGCTTTACATGATTGATTGGATGTTTAATTAAGCAACAAGAATATATATTAAATCATGTATAATGGCTTTTTCATAGCTTTCTTGATTTTAGTGAAGAAGCAACTAGTGTGGTGGTTGATGCTCTCCAAACTCCTTTCAACTTAATTTCAATTGATTTGAAAACATAACATTATATCCATCGTTGAAAATTTTGTTACATATTATTCCATGAACTTGTGATATATGTTTTTTAAGAAACATAATTTCTAAATGTGGATGTAAATATATAATGTAAAGGATATATCAACATAGAGTTTCTTTACTTAATATATGTTAATGGGTGTCTTCCTTTAGAAGATTAATATTGAAATTTTGAATTATTTAAGTTATATATAAGACATATTTTCTTTATGGTTTTGAGTATATGAAGAGCTATATATATATATATATATATCATAGTGCAGAAGGAAAAATAATATTTCTTCAATTTTTTTAAGTTGACCCGAATTTAATTATTTATTAGGTTAATTAGAACAATAGTAAATTATCTACAAATATATAAAAAGAAATCCACTCGTTACAGTGGATATCTTTTCTCTAATATGTTCGGTAATTCACTGCTTAATGCAATGATCACGCAATTTTCTATAACTCAAAAACAAATCATCAATGTAAATAAAAAAAAGGTATCATATTCCTGCAACTTCGATGCTCATGAAAGAGGAAATTAAGATAAGTTATTGAACATTCAAAGTGCTATTATTATTACTTTCAACAATCCTTTTAGTCAATACTCAATAGATTAATTAAGATTTGGTTCTTCGCCCACTTATTTTAGTGGCGGTAAGAGTCAACTCCTTTAGTGGCAACAAGTGGTCAACTATGAAAGTGAGTTACAAAATTTAACCACATTGTGAATCTTTCCTCTAAATTTACCATTAAATTAAACAATAATGCTATACATATAAAATTGGGATATTAAATTTGTATCCTAACTCATGTGATATTTGATTTAGCAAGATCTCCTTAAGTATAGGATGATTGGGGTAAGTAAAATGTTAATTTGTAAACTCAACTGTCACGAGGGTTGGGATACAAAGTTAGAATCCAATTTTGTATGTGTAACATTACTCTACATTAAATTAATAAACAAAATATCGATCATATCTCTCTTCTTTTTCCAAGTGCTTACTACCCTATACTTAATCAATAGATTGCCCTCTTCAGTTCTAGAGAATGAAAGTCCTTTTGAATATTCTCTGTTTTTGAAATCAAAGGTGTGGGCGTTACGTCATTATCTTGAATCCAATGGCTTGATCTTTACACACATTGTTGTGATTTCGGACCAAATCACACTCTAAAACTACTGCCAATTCAATCACACACACAAGATCAAAGAAGAATAAAAGACACAAACAATTACCGTGGTTCACTTGTTCAAGATTCGAACAAGCTACGTCCACGTTGAGCTCCAAAACACTGAGGCCCATTGCACTATGTATCAAGAAAGTTCTTTTAGATTACAAGCTCTCAAGAACTCTCAAATCACTATTACAAGCACCCATTTACAGTAATCTTTACAAATCCTAAGAGAAATCTAACCCACCCCTGTTAACCAAAAAAGGAAACACAACCTTTTCTACACAATTCACCAAGAAATTGCCCAAGAATTACACAAATAGTGCTAAGTAAAAGAGCACAATAGAGAGTAAAAATACACGAAGAAGAAAGCCAAAAAACTGTTCACGCAATGAAGAATTGGCTGTTTTTATATGTTGACTAAATGAGAGGATGGCAGCCATTGGATCTTCACACAAATAGATGGCCAGGATTAAAACAGAAAAGGGGATATCACTCAAAACGGCAGCGCATGGGATTAAGTCATGCGGCACCATTTATGGCTTTACATTTTAACAATCTCCACCTTGAAGCCAACACACCATTTCTGAACGGTATCCATTAGTGCAACAAGCATCTTCAATGTTCCTTCTTAGCTCCATTACCTTATTTGATGTGAATTAAGTCCAAATAATGCTTGAACTTAGTGGCAGTCACCACCTTAGTCCCCATGTTATCTGGATTCTCCTCGGTTGGGATCTTTCGCAGGTTCAATTGGCCTCTTGAGATGAGATCGATCTCTCACAAAATGGAACCTCACATCCACGTGTTTAGTCCTCTCATGATATACTGGATTTTTACATAGGTGGATGACGCTTTGACTGTCAGAATATACAGTCACAAGCCCTTCCAATAGGTTAGCCTCTTTCAAAATACCTTGCAACCAATTTGCTTCCTTAAACGTATTAGTTACAGCCATATATTCAGCCTCGGTTGTGGATAAAGCAACCAGGGGCTGTAATTGTGACTTCCAGCTCACATAATTCCCACCAAGAGTAAAATAATATGCTGTAGTAGATTTTCTAGTATCTCTGTCACCTGCAAAATCAGAATCTACATACCCAACCAGATCAAGTGCAATATTTCTTTTGCAATAATCCAAACCAACATGCACAGAACTGTTTATGTATCTTAAGAGCCATTCCAAAGCAACCCAATGCTCAATTCCAGGATTAGACATGTATCTACTTAGTAAAGAAATAGCAAATGCTAGGTCTGGTCTTGTACTAATCATAACATACATTGTTGAGCCTATTACATTAGTATAGGGAATGTTTTCCATTTTTATCAGTTCATAATCTGTTTTAGGACATTGCACTTTGCTGAGTACAAAGTGACTTGCGAAGGGTATAGAAACAACTCTAGAGTTAGTCATTCCAAACTTGGATGTAAGTTTCTATAAATATGGCTTTTGGTGAATTTTCAGCTTATTTAGTTTCCTATTTCTCTCTATCACCATTCCTAGAATCCTCTTCGCACATCCTAAGTCCTTCATATCAAATTCAGTACTCAACTTTGCCTTTAACTCATTTATTTTGGACTTAGACTCACATATTAACAACATGTCATCAACATACAAAAGCAAATATATAGGCATGTCATTAGTAAGTGCAAAATAAAAGCAATTGTCATATTTACTCCTAGTAAACCCAATCCCAACGATAAAACAGTTAAATCGTTTATACCATTGCCTAGGGGATTGTTTAAGACCATATAGGGATTTATGCAGCAAGCACACATGTTCAGACATATGTTTATCTATAAAACCAATAGGTTGACTCATGTATATAGTTTCTTCTAACTCACCATGAAAGAATGGAGTCTTAACATCTAATTGTTCTAGTTCTAAATCATAGTGAGCAACTATAGACAACATTAACCTAATTGTTTTAAATTTAACTTCAGGAGAAAATATCTCATTAAAATCAATACCTTCTCTTTGTGTGTAGCCCTTTGCAACTAACCTGGCCTTGTATCTTACAGGGTCAGACTAATTTATCCCTTCCTTTAGCTTGAACAACCATCTACATTCTTCACACTTCTGATTTTTAGGTTTTTGAACCAGTGACCAGGTTCTATTTACCTTTAAAGAGTGCATTTCTTCACTCATGGTAGCCAACCATTGCTTGCTATCCTTTGAGCTTATAGCTTCTTCATAGGTGGCTGGTTCAGCTCTTTGGATTTCAACCCTAGCCATTAATGCCGTGTAAATCAGGTTTGCATAGCTGTATCTTGCAGGGGTTTGATTTCACGTTTGATCCTATCACTTGCAAGCTGATATTGAGCAAGATTAGCTTGTTAAGGCCCTCCTTCAGGCTCTATTTCTTCATCTTTAGTGCCTTGAGTGAACTTGTAGGTTGTGGCAGCTCTGCAGGTCCAGTTTCATCATTAGAATTAGTCAGGTCAGTTTGGTACATCGTTGACTCCACCTCAATTTGGGTGGTATCAGTTTGGTTCAAATTTTAGTCTCACTATTAGAGGTACATGCAGTGGAGTTAGAAGATTTACAAGGAAAAACATGTTCATTGAAGACCACATCCTTGCTAATTATGACACTTACCCCTGGTGCTTCTCTTTCCCAAAGCTTATACTTTTTTGTCTCTTCTTGGTATCCTAGAAACACACATCTAAGAGACATTGGGTCTAACTTCCCATCATTTGTGTGTGCACAGGCAACACGCCCAAATACCCTTAAGTGGTTGAGACTAGGCTTCCTACCAGACTATCTCTCTTCAGGACACTGGAATTCTATAGCATTAGAGGGGCTTTTATTTATAAGGTAGGCAGTAGTATTTAGGGCTTCTCCCCAAAAGGTTTTAGGTAGCCTTGAGGTGAATAGGAGACACTTAACCTTTTCCAATAATGTTCTATTCATTCTCTCTGCAACCCTATTCTACTGAGGGGTTCTCCTAACTATTCTATGCCTTAGGATCCTTAGGTCACTACAGTAGGTATCAAATTCAGAGTTACAAAACTCTAAACCATTGTCAGTCCTGAGGGCCTTAACTCTATTTTCACTTTGGTTTTCCACCAGAATTTTTCAGCCTTTAAACTAGGTAAAGGCTTCATCCTTAGACCTTAGAAGATACACCCAAACCTTCATACTGAAGTCATCTACAATGGACATGAAGTATGAGTTCCCACCATGAGACCTAACCCTTTTAGGACCCCACAATCCACATGTAGGTATTCTAAGCACCTAGTGGCCTGATGAGTTCCTTTTGGGAAACTCATCCTATGTTGTTTACCCAACACACATGTTTCAAAAAATTCCAGGTCAATGACAGTATCATTCCCAAAACACCCCTGTTGTCTAAGAATGTTCATACCTTTTTGGCCTATATGGCTCATCCTCAAATGCTATTTCTCTGCAGCAGACATGTTAGTAGTAAATAGAGCAGTATTAAAAGAGTTATCACAGTAATGCCCACATAGTATGTACATCCCATTTTTCTTAATCCCTTTAAGCAATACATGATTATTCTTGTACAATACTATATAACCATTCTGAGCCTTATAATAACATCCAGCCTTATCAAGTGTCCCTAAAGATACCAGGTTATGTTTTAGTTTAGGTATGTATCTTACATTGGTTAGTTTAATTACTTTGCCATCATTTAGCTTGATGGCAATGCTACCAACTCCCTGGACCTTACATGAGTGATTATTACCCATAAAAATAGTTTCATTCTCATCACGTTTAAGATCTTGAAACCAGTCCTTATTTGGATCTCATGTGGAAAGAACACCCTGAATCTAAGACCCATTCCTTAGCACTAACAGAGTTTGAAACAATAAGAGCTTCAACAAGTTCAATGCTATAACTATTACATGCTAGATTGCTTTCAATAGTAGTCTGCTTCTATTTCTTAATTCAATCATAGCAATTCTTTTTAAGATGCCCAGTTTTATTACAGTAAAAGCATTTACTAGTTTCTGATTTAGGCTTATTGTTACCTTTACCCTTCTTTTTATTCTTAAACCCAGGATTATGTTGAAACCCTCTTCCAGCCTCTTTTCCTAATTGACCAGCATCAGTCCTACCTTTTACAAACAAGTTATTGCCATTTCGCTTCTAAGTTTTCAGTTCTAACTTCCTAGATTTCAAACCAGCCACAATTAGATCAACATTAGGGACAATCCCACTATATTGCAATGCATTTTTTACAGCAAAATAGTCCTCAGGCAGGGAATTTAATAAGATCATCGCTAAGCTAGAGTCTCCTAATTCTTGGTCAGTGCCTTTGAGAATTAGTGTCATTTTTAGGAACTCATCTAGATTATCATCTAAAGATTTATTGACATCCATTTTATATGCAAACAAAGAACCCTTTAAAAAAGCTAAATTAGGGGCATGTTGTAATGCAAATAAAGTTTTGAGTTTACCACACAAGGCAATTGGATTCTCCAGGCCACCTGCCTTCTGTAGAACGCTGTCTGATAGGTTCAGGATGATGAGATTATACACCTCCTCATCAATCTCAACCTTCTTTTTCAGCTTCTCATTTGGCCATTTTGTTGAATCTTTCTCTAGTGTAATTCCCACTTATTGTGAGACAAGAGAGCCTTCATCTTCTTTTTCCAACTGTTAAAATCAATTTTCCCATCATACTGGGTGATTTCGATGTGAGTGGTGGTAGTCATTGTGTGAATTTTTGATTAAACCCGTTAAATCAAGAAACCCCAATTTAACAAACCCTAAAATCAAAAATTTCCCAAATCAAGAACCTGATTGATGATTTCTAGAGCCCTTGACTCCCCAAGAATTGTTAAAACATGAAACCCCCAATTTTAACAAACTCTAGGATCAAGAATTTCCCAAATCAGAAAACCTAGAAATCGATAAACCCTAAAACCAAAGCTCTGATACCACTGTTGCAATTTCAGACCAACTCACACTTTAAAACTACTGCCAATTCAATCACACATACAAGATCAAAGAAGAATCAAAGATACAAACAATTACTGTGGTTCACTTGTTCAAGATTCGAACAAGCTATGTCCACGTTGAGCTCTAGAACACTGAGGCCCGCTGCACTATTTATCAAGAAAGTTCTTACAGATTACAAGCTCTCAAGAACTCTGAAATCACTCTAAATCACTATTAGAAGCACCCATTCATAGTAATCCTTACAAATCCTAAGAGAAATCTAACCCACTCCTCTTAACCAAAAAAAGAAGCACAACCTTTTCTACACAATTCACCAAGAAATCGCCCAAGAATTACACAAATAGTGCTAAGTAAAAGAACATAGCAGAGAGCAAAAATACACGAAGAAGAAAGCCAAAAAACTGTTCACGCAATGAAGAATTGGCTACTTTTATATGTTGACTAAATGAGAGGATGGTAGCCATTGGATCTTCACACAAAGAGACGACCAAGATTAAAACAGAAAAGCGGATAGCACTCAAAACGGCAGCGCATGGGATTAAGTCATGCAACACCGTTTATGGCTTCACATTTTAACACACATAGACTAGTCTCTCTCAATTATTGTACATTTTATAATTTTTTTGAAAAATATCGTAAGTGTATATTTGGCAAACCTAGAAGCCATAGAAAGTGAAACACAATGAGAGAAATAATTAAAATTTTTAGTGAATTAGGGTTGTTCTATATTAGGAACTACTTACAGAGCCACACAACATCTGTAGCAATGACATAATCAAGTTTTATGGTAGAGTCAACAATCTTGTTTAACACACACCTGCTAGGATTATGCCCTAAAGATAAATAATTTTGTTTGTTTGTTTGTTTGTAATTATACAATAATGAATAAAGAGTACTTATCAATTTCTACCACACATAATTTAGTTTCATATTTACCTAAAGATGACATTATCTAAAGTTTCATGACTTGTCTATAAGTTTAGAACTTCTTTTATGTTGTAGAGTCATGTATGACAGATACAATTCTTAGCTAAAGCTCAAAATTAATTCACAACCCATTAATAAAATTAGGCAATTTATTTAGATAATGTTGTTGTGTTGTTTGTCTCAATGAGGAATAACAAGTTTCAAGTCATCAAAGTAGAGATTTTGGCAAACATAGGGATGTAGTGTGACCTAATACAACTATACTAGTTCACAAAAGTATATAAGCTATGTAAAGCTATGTAAAGCTATGTAATCTATGATTTTAGTCACATTGAATGAAAAACCAAAAAGTGCTATTTTTTCTCCTCTGTTTTTCTGAAGTTCTTTATGGTATTAGAACTCTATGAATAATGTCAATATGGCAGATTTTCCTTCACTTTCTATGCAACCAAATAGAAACGAAATTTCATCAAACACTTCTGCATAAACATATACAAAATTCAATAAGCCAACAAATGATACACTAACCAATTTTAGTCTTATCCAACTTGTTTCATCTTCATTTACACTTGTTCCAGTTGGTATAAAATTGAGTAGATCTAACTATGCATTTTGAAGACCTCAAAATCTCTCTAGTGTTAGATCTAATGATCTTGAAGCATTCATCAATGGAGAAAGGCTATGTCCAACACAATTGCCAGAGTCAAATCATCAAACACTAGTGAAGCTGATATAATTAAGGTAAATCCCAATTTTAGTCTATGCAAAAGACTTGATTGAATTGGCTACTTATGTCTTTAACTGAGGCAATGTTATGACATATTTCTTAATGTAATACAATAAGTGAAACTCAGCTTACATTTGCAAGGATGATAATTATTGATGCGAAAATCTGTAGTGACCAGAATATCGAGGCAAGATCAACCATATATGCTCTGTTGATTGCGTTGGAATCGAGCAAGATGTATGCGTGACTCTAGGGAGTTAGCAAGGATAGATGTGAGTAGTTAAGAAAAGATCGGAGTAGATGGTGACGTTAGCTAATAGCGACAGTATAGACATGAGTTTTTTAAAGTGGTTCGGGTGAATCATAAACAAAGCCTACATCCATTGATTTTTTTTGGGAGGAGTGAATATATGGAAGAGCGAGAGAAAGTGGGATTGATTGCTCTCTTCTCTCTTTTTCTTAGTATTTTTTGGGCCCCCTTTTTAGGGTTTCAGTTTGGTATTTATAGGGGGTGTAATGGCAGTCATTAGTGGAGATACGTTAGCGGAATGATTACTTATTTGTCTGATAGGTTTTGGGAAATTGAATGCATCAGGGAATTATTACACTTAATCCCTATCGTTGCTGTGATTAACTCGGGTTTGTCAGAAAAGGCTTGTTGGTTAAGGAGGCAGCTCCATGTATAGCATGTGGCGATCATGTGGTTTAGTAGGTTCACCTGGTGTCATATTAATCGTGAAAGTTATTGACATCTGGCCAGTCCGTCGCGAGCTAACACTTGTCCTGGGCAGACTGTTTTTGCAACTTTCTTGACGTGATGTCCGAACTGGGATTCTCGGGCTTTTGTTGGGCTTGAACTGGATGTTTACTGCCACACAACATGTAAGTAATTGATCTATCATACGCAGCGGAAAAAAAAAAATTCAATCGGTAAATTAATTACCTTTCTTTGCCTAGATTCGAGTATAGATTATACAGTTTACATGTTTATAAACAAAAATCTGTATAAAGTAAATCCATTCAAGGATTAGAATACTTACGTACGTTTGGAGGCTCCTTCGAATATCTATGATTTTGGACAGGAACACTATTCATGGTACTATTCATAGTTACTGTTCACCGTCTACTCTTCACAATTACTGTTCACCATCTACTATTCACGTGATCTTTTGCCAATCAATCCAAAGTAGGATCGCACTCACGGAAGTCCACACGAAGATAATCTGCAGAACCCTTGATTATTTTTTGCTAGAATAATCAAGGGCTTCAAGAATCAAGAAAGAAGAGCAAAAAAAGTTTTCTTCTTGAGAGAGAAAGAGAGAGAGATAGGGTGGCTAGGGTTTTTCTTGAATGAATAATTCTATTATGTTTTAATTTTAAGTTGCACCTATAAAGTGCAACAATTAAAACCCTATTCCACTTAGGAATAGCCATGGGCTCCAACCCTAGTTCACCCTTGCAACCAAACACACCCTTTATGGTATTTTAATTAATTAATTATTATTATAATTAAAATCAATTAATAAATAATAATATATTAACATTTAATTAATAATCATAATTCATTTAAATATATACAGAGATATATTTAAATATAATATCACTAATTTAATTTTAATATTACAATTAAATACAGGCAACAACCTCAGCAAATTTAATTGCACTGTAAGATTACCAAAATACCATTTTGTCCTGAAAGACTAAAATACCCTTCTCACAAATTGATTCTTAAATTTTTTTCTAAGTGTGTGACCTCGTAGGCTCCTTATCATATCGGCAGTGAGTAGTATCGCGATTAACACCAATTAATCGTCTCACTACACACATACCAAGATTGGCTTCTAGCAAGGCATCATGGCTACCCAATAGATTCAGATTCAGCGAAACTGTAGCCTGTCAACGATTTGGTTATCGTGCAATCAAATCCTTTCATCAACTGTTATCTCATCGAGACTGAGGTACAAAAATAGTGTCAACCTCAGATATCCTCGACATGTTTGTATTCAGTTACTGAACCAATGACAAGAATATTAAATTGGATTGAGCATCAACTCAATCCCACTGTGGCCACAGATTTAGTGTCATTGCCATTTATTGAATTACCCAGTAAGATAACTTCTCCCGTGCCTAGGAGTGATGAATCCTTTGTCGATCCACCATAGTCTCGATACAATTCTCAATGTAGCCAATCACTACTGTATTGATATCTCTGAATAAAACTATGTTGGGTTAGTGTCAAACTACACCAATTGGTGCACAAGATGCTCCGGTGATCTCAAGTCTAAGGATTACATGCACCACCATCCGTTAGAGGATTTATTCCATAGACACTAGGGTTACCATCCATATGGAATTCTCTGGTGGGTCTGTCCAATGAACTTGCCTCTAGTAATCACCCATGTGTTGCACCAGGTTGTCGGCAAACAACCTTGACAAGTGAGATCAATCACTGCCTTTCGACAGGGTCGTTCAACACTATAATAGCCTTACCGTATTATTTGTGTCCTTGGTCAAAATAATACTAGGGCTACAGACGTTTCTAGAATGGCCACCATATGTGATCATAGGGTTCTTACTATCAAGATTTGAAACACTTGATACCCTCGTCACGGTTCTACAATCTTAAGGACATATATCATTACATACACGATATAGAAGAATATGCCTTTTATTGATAAATAAACATTTATTACTGAGTCAATTTTACAATAATTGGTTGGCTCTAGGGCACCTACTCTAACAACAGCTACATCAGTTGGTCATTTCTTATAGTTTGCACTTTCATTGTTTAATACACATACAGGCTCCTCTCTATCCACACAACAACATTTTAATAACTTTGGATAGTTTACTCACTTAGCTAGCTAATCAATCTACTTAGTTGGCTAGCCCATTTTCTTACTCAAGATAGCCTACTTATGCTAGTCTTCCAAGTCAACAATTATCCTCTAGTTCCCAAGCCGGTCCTCAAGCACATCTTGCTTTGCATCCACAACAGTATGCACCACTGTCTGTTCCCTTTGCAAAATCAACTACACCTGAGGCAACAGATCACATCATGGTTAATCTTACTCAGTTGAATGTTAGCAAGTCTTATGAAGGGTCAGATTAGTTACAAGTAGGTAGTGTTGAGTTGTTACACATTTCTCATATTGGTAACTCCTCTTTGCCCAACAATTTACAATCTAAATGTCTATATCTTAAGAATATTTTGTGTGTGCCTAAAATTACCAAAAACTTGTTAAGTTTTTCTAAATTCACAAAGGGTAACAATGTGGTTGTTGAGTTTAACTCTAACTGTTGTGTTGTAAAGGACAAAGTTACTAGGACTGTGCTACTGTAAGGAGATCTTAAAGTAGGGCTATACCAGCTGGTGATACCTCCAAACTTGTCCACTCATTCTTCATAAGAAAAATTTCCATAGAGTACACATTCTAGAAACTTTGTACTGTCTCATGCCTCTAAATGTCAGTCAAATGGATCCTTAAGATCTTTATCATTGTCCTGTTCTAGTAATACTTCCAATAATATCAATCACAATAACCTTTCTCATATTAATCCTAATTTTGATATCAAACATGTTACAACTTGTACTTCATCTTAATGCAATAAATACAAAGACATTTCTATAGTTTCTTTAAATGATGATGTGCAACATGAACATGATGATAGTCTTAATTGTGATTTTGTTGTAAATCAATCTGCTCAAGATAATGGTATCTTAAATTCTGGATGTGTACATGATAATGATAATTCTTGTTGTGCCCTGAACTCACATCAATCATCCAGCATACTGATAAATTGATGTGTGATTGTGCTTCCAAGAGTAATTAAACCAACTAAGATATCTTTTTTTCAACATGTGCTTTAACTGTTAGTAATAATGCTAGCTCTTTAATTTGGCATCAAAGATTAGGCTACCCATATATCAAAGTATATCACCATATCATGAGTTCTTTGCAAAGAAACTTAAGTTTGAAACTCGTTGATTTCTGTGATGCTTGCCAACTAGGAAAAATGCATCAAACTAGCTTCCCTAGGTCATCCTCTAGGGTAGCTTTTCCTCTTGAACTTATACATAGTGACATATGGGGTCCTACACCTATCTCTTTACTGAAGGGTTAAGATATTATGTCCAATTCTTAGATGATTTCAGTAGGTTTACATGGATTTTTGTTAGCATGTGATCGAGTTTATGTAGCGAAAAAACACAGTTTTAAAACAAATAAAAATTGATCATATGCTTTAATCCCAAATCTGGGTACAGATTATAATGTTTACAAGTTTTGCATTACAACAATATAGAAAATCCATACAAGGATTCAGAATGCTTACACACGTTTGGAGGCTCCTCCGAATATCTCTGATTACGCTCACGAACACTGTTCATAGCACTATTCACCAACTACTGTTCATCCACACTGTTCACATGATTCTTCGCTAATCAATCCAAAGTAGGATCGCACTCATGGAAATCCACACGAAGACAATCCGCAGAACCCTTGATTATTTTGCTAGAACAATCAAAGCGCTTCAAGAATCAAGAAAGAAGATTTTTTTTTTTTTCCCTTTTCACTCAAGAGTGAAACGTGAGAGAGAGAGAGATAGGGTGGCTAGGGTGTTTCTTGAATGAATAATTCTATTATGTTTTAATTTTAAGGTTCACTTATATTGTGCAACAATTAAAACCATACTCCACTTAGGAATAGCCATGGTCCCCAACCCTAGTTCACCCTTGCAACCAAACACACCCTTTATGATATTTTAATTAATTAATTATTATTATAATTAAAATCAATTAATAAATAATAATATATTAACATTTAATTAATAATCATAATTCATTTAAATATATATATATATAAAGATATATTTAAATATAATATCACTAATTTAATTTTAATATTACAATTAAATACAGGCAACAACCTCAGCAAATTTAATTGCACTGTGAGATTACCAAAATACCATTTCATCCTAAAAGACGAAAATACCCTTCTCACAAATTGATTCTTAAATTATCTTATATGTGTATGACCTGTAGGCTCCTCTTCATATCGGTAGTGTGTAGTATCGCGATTAACACCAATTAATCGTCTCACTAAACACAGACCAAGATTAGCCTCTAGCAAGGCATCATGGCCACTCGATAGATTCGGATTTAGCGAAACAGCAACCTGTCAATGGTATGGTTACCATGCAATCCTATCCTTTCATCATCTGTTATCTCATCGAGACTGAGGTACAGAAATAGTGTCAACCTCAGATATCCTCAACGTGTTTGTATTTAGTTAATGGATCAATGACCAGAATAATAAATTGGATTGAGCATCAACTCAATCCCACTGTGGCCACAAATTTAATGTCATTGCCATTTACTGAATTAACTAGTGAGATAACTTCTCCCATACCCAAGACTGATGAATCCTTTGTCGATCTACCATAGTCTCAATACACTTCTCAATGTAGCCAATCACTACCGTATTGATAGCTCTGAATAGAACTACATTAGGCTAGTGTCAAACTACACCAATTGGTGCACAAGGCGCTCCGGTGATCTCAAGTCTAAGGATCACATGCACCACCATCCCTTAGAGGATTTATTTCATAGACACTGGGTTTACCATCCATATGGAATCCTCTGGTGGGTCTGTCTAGTAAACTTGCCTCTAGCAAGCATCCATGCGTTGCACCAAGTTGTCAGCAAACAACCTTGACAAGTGAGATCAGTCATTGCCTTTCGATAGGGTCATTCAACACTATGATAGCCTTACCGTATTATCTGTGTCCTTGGTCAGAATAATACTAGGGCTACGAACATTTCTAGAATGACCACCATATGTGATCATAAGGTTCTCACTATCAAGATTTGAAACACTTGATACCCTCGTCACGGTTCTACCATCCTAAAGACATATATCATTACATATAACTATGATTAACACGATATAGAAGAATATGCCTTTTATTGATAAATAAACAGTTATTACAGAGTCAATTTTACAATAATAGATTGGTTATAGGACACATACTCCAACAATTTTTCCACTTAGAACTAAAGCTGAGGTAAGGTCTGTTTTTATCAAATTTCATCATTTAGGTGAAAGACAATTTGGTTATTAACTCAAATGCATTCAATCAGACCAAAGAGGTAAATATAAAGGCTAAATTCCTTATCTAACTAGTTAGGGTATTCAGTTTAGACACTCATGTCCCTATGTTCATCAACAAAATGAGAGGAGTGAGAGAAATCATAGGCATGTGGTAGAAACAGGCTTAAGCTTATTAGCGCATGCATCCCTGCTATTACATTTTTGGTGTCTTGCTTTTGACACTATAGTTTATCTGATTAATAAAATGCCAACAAAGGTTTTAAAGCATGCATCTCCTTAACCCTCATATGATACTTTGAAGGTGTTTGGATGTGCATGTTTTCCATTCCTTAGAGTTTTTAACAAACATAAGTTTAGTTTTCATTCCAAAAAATGTGTCTTTGTAGGATATAGTTTAGTTCATACAGGGTACAAGTGTTTGAGTTCAGATGGCAGAATTTTTGTTACTCCAAGTCAAATTTAATGAAAATGATTTTCCTTTCTCATCTGGTTTCTCAACTGTCAGTCTAGCTTCAGTGTTACCATGTGAGTCAAGTCATTCCACACCTAAATATTTACCTTTTGTTTCTATCAGTCATTCAAATCACTTAGCTGGACTTGTATCTCCTGCAGTGGCTTGCCTTTCTAATGATTCTCTTTCAACAAGTGGTAAGACTTTGAACTTTTCTCCATTTATCAGTCCTACATGTATTCCCTCTCCACAATCTATTTCCACTCTATCACCTTACCAAATACAAACTAAGCTACATTCATCACAATAACCATGTTTACCTGGAACAATTGTAGTAGATTTAACAGCCTACCAAATTCTTTTTTCATCTAACACTGCACCCTGCACATTAGAACCATCCTATCAAATTTCTTCTTCATCTAACACTACACCCTGCCCTGCTAATACTACCACATTAAAACCATCATGTCAAATTCCTTATACTGCACCCTGTCTTGCTACTACTACCACCACATCAGAACCATCATGTTCTCTTGAAATTGATCTGCCTTCTTCAAAGTTTGCTAGTATTCCAAGTGCTTCAGATACATCTGGTAATAATCATCCCATGATTACAAGAGCTAAACAAGCTAAATTGAGTTCTCTGCCATCTGAGTCATCAGTTCAGCGCATAGCTTAATACTTAATGGATCAGTTGTGCCAGAACCAAATTTTGTCCAAAAAGCATTGTCTAGTTCTGGATGGAAATTAGCAATGCAAAGGGAATATGATGCATTGGTTTTTAACAATACTTGGTCTCTTGTTCTTTTTTCAAATAAAATGAACATTGTAGGCAACAAATGGGTTTTCAGAGTCAAGTTCAATGCAGATAGATCTCTATAGAAATACAAGGATAGGTTGGCAGCCAAAGGATTTTAACAAACCCCTGGCCTTGATTATTTCGAGACATTTAGTCCAGTGATTAAGCCTTCAACAATTAGAATTATTCTTACCTTGGTAGTTACTCATAATTGGGATATTCAACAAATTGATGTGCATACTGAATAATGCATTCCTCAATGGCACCTTGAATGAAGTAGTGTACTTGACTCCGCCTCTTGGTTTTGAAGATTACACACATTTTTCTCATGTCTGCAAATTGAACAAGACTCTTTATGGGCTAAAACAGGACCCTGGAGCCTGGTTTGACAAGCTCAAACAAGCTCTTCTACACAAAGGTTTCAAAAACTCTGTCTCAAATTCCAGCTTGTTCATTCTTCTTCAAAACTCACAAGTAACCTATGTTCTAGTGTATGTTGATGACATTTTGTTAACTGGGTTTGATATGGTTTATGTGAGTAAGCTTCTGCAGTAACTTAATGATCAATTTGCTCTGAGGGCACTTGGTTCTCTCAAGTATTTTCTTGGTCTGGAGGCTCTAAGAATAGCTGCTCGACTTCACTTAAGATAGACGAAATATGCCACTGATCTGTTGCTTAAAACCAAAATGCTGGAAGTAAATTCATTTTCCACTCTTATGACTACAAGTTCAAAGTTATTTCTAGGTGATAGTGAGCTGTTCTTTAATCCCACTTTGTTTAGAAGCACAGTAGGGACATTGCAATATCTTACCTTAACAAGACCTGATCTTACTTTTACTATAAATAAACTAAGTCAATTCCTTCAAACACCTACTGATCTTCATTGGCAAGCTTGTAAAAGAGTCTTAAGGTACATTCAAGGAACCAAAGACCATGGATTCAGGTTTACACCCGCTGCTTCTTTGGAAATTAAATGTTATGCTGATGCAGATTGGGGAAGAAATATAGAGGACAAAAGGTTCACCAGTGCGTATTGTGTCTTTTTAGGACCAAATTTAATTTAACGAAGCTCTAGCAAACAAAAAGTAGTAGCTCTATCATCCATTGAAGTTGAATATAGAGCTTTGGCTTACATAGTTACTGAAATTGCTTGGCTGAATAGTGTGTTCACTGAATTAGGACTATCAACTACTAAAACCCTTGTGATATGGTGTGACAATGTGACTTATGGAGCCCTGGCCTCTAATCCTATGTTTCATGCCAAAACTCTAGGTTCATTTTAGTAGCTTATATATAAGCATGATGTAACTAATTCTCTTTTAACTCAGCTAAGAAACATAATGAAATTCTCAATTCTTCTCTCATCTCTTTCCTTGTTCTAATAACTTTTTCCTAAAAGTCTCACATCCTCCAAACTTTTCAAAAATCCATCAAGTTACGCCCAAATCAATGACAACGTTAACAAATCAATTAACTATTGGTCAAAAAGGAAGAAAAATTCTGTTATGCCATTTTTTTGTCCTTTTCCAACCTGACTGAATGCCACATCACCACCCTAACTTTATCGTATGCACAATTTGCCACCCCTAGTTTCCAAAACACACAACATTACACCCATTTTTAATCTCAAAAATAAAATTAACTTGTGAAAAATAAAAGAATGAAAAATTTTAAAATTAAATAAAAATATAATTTCTAGAAAATAGAAAAAAGTAACAAATTGGAAAAAAATAATTTAATTTCCGAAATTTTGAAAAAATCTAAAAGTTTGAGACATAAATTATAAAATTTGAAAAGAAAATTTTGAAATTGCATAATATGTATAAATTATAATTTCCAAAAAGAGAAAAAAAATTGAAAATTTGGGAAAATATAAAAACTTCCGAAAAATAAAAAAAAAATGTCAAATTTTGAAAGAAAAAGTAGTAAAAAAAAATTGTTGGCTGGATGCACTTAGCCTGGGTGATACAAGCCAAATCGCACTTGCCTAGTGTGATTCAAGCCGAATTGCACCAGGACAAGGTTGTCGACAACCGGGCAACGTTTTCGGCACTTGGCTTTTAATTTTTTATAATTTCTTTATTTTTAATTTTTATTTCAAGATTATTTTTGAATTTCGAGATTTTTTTTAAGTTTTCAAATTTTAGTTTATTTTTTAATAAATTATTTTTATTTTTCAATGTTTCAGATTTTTAGTTTTCTAATTCTCTCTAACTTTTATAAACTTTTTAGACTTTCTTTTAATGTTTTATATTTTAGTTTTTAAAGATTCTTTTTTGAATTTTCACAATGTTTCATTTAATTTTTTATATTTTCAGCCTTTTTTATAAATTTTTTAAAGTCAATAGGTGAATATGGTATTTCATATTTGTAAGAAATACCATATTTGAGAAATCAGGGTGGCAAATGTAATTTCATAAAGTAAGGGTTGTAAAAGGGTATTCATGTTAGAGTATCTGCCCTAGAGCCAATTAAATATTGTAAAATTGACTCTTTTAATAATGTTCATTAATCAATAAAAGACATTTTATTCTATATCGTGTAAATCATAATGGTATGTATTGATATATGTCCTTAAGATGGTAGAATCCTGACGAGGGTACCAAGTGTTTCAAATCTTGATAGAGAGAACCCTATGATCACATATGGTGGCCATTCTAGAAATTTCCATAGCCCCAGTATTATTCTGACCAAGGACACAGATAATACGGTGAGGCTATCATAGTGTTGAACGACCTTGTCGAAAGGTAGTGACTGATGTCACTTGTCAAGGTTATTTGTCGACAACCTGGTGCAACACATGGGTGCTTGTTATAGGCAAGTTCACTAGACTGGCCCACTAAAGGATTCCACATGGATGGTAACCCTAGTGTCTATGGAATAAATCCTCTAACGAATGGTGGTGCATGTGATCCTTAGACTTGAGATCACCGAAGTGCCTTATGCACCGATTGGTGTAGTTTGACGCTAGCCCAACGTAGTTCTATTTAGAGCTATCAATACGGTAGTGATTGACTATATCGAAGAGTGTATCAAGACTATTGTGGATCGACAGAGGATTCATCACTCCCCGGTATGAGAGAAGTTATCTCACGGCACAATTCAGTGAATGGCAATGACACTAAAGCTGTGGCCATAGTGGGATTGAGTTGTTGCTCAATCCAATTTATTATTCCCGTCATTGGCCTAGTAATTGAATACAAAGATATAGAGGATGACTGAGGTTGACACTATTTTTGTACCCCAGCCTCGATATGATAACAAATGATGAAGGGATTTGATTGCACAGTAACCATATCGTTGATAGGTAGCTATTTTGCTAAATTTGAATCTATCGGGTGGCAATGATGCTTTGCTAGGGGCCAATCTTGTTTAGTATGTAGTGAGACGATTGATTGGTGTCAATTGTAATACTACTCACTGCAGATATGATAAGGAGCCTACGAGTCACACACTTAGAAGATAGTTTAAGGATAGTAAATTTTGGAAGGGTATATTCATCTTTTAGACGAATGTGCATATTGGTAATTTTGCTGTGTAATTAAATTTACTGAGGTTGTAGCCTATGTCAAATTTTATTATTGGAGTAATTTAGAAAAATTATAAATTTAATTATAGGTTAATATTAATATTTAACTAAATAATTAAATAAGGGTTAATATGTAATTCTACCTAAGTTTGGGTTGTTGCTAAACTTTGCGGGTGGAATGGAAATTTGCTTTATTATTTAAAGCAAATTTCCATTCTCAAATCGGTAGTGAATCACATTCAGAGACACTGGCGGAGCCTCCAATCGCAGGTGTATATATATATATATATATATATATATTATATATATATATATATTATAATATATATATATATATATATATATATATATATATATATATATATATATATATATATATAAATATATATTATATATATATATATATATATATATAATATATATAAATAATATATATATATATATATATATATATATATATCTCCTGATCTCGGTGAAATCAGAGTAATTGATGGACGAAAAGTTTTGTTTTTACATTGCCTTTGTTCATCTATTTACTACTAGTGGTATCAGAGCCTAGGGTCTTGATTGTATAAATTTTAACTATGCTTTTGATTGATTAACTGAATTGATTGCTAGAAATTTCATATTTAGGCTTTTCAATCTGTCAAAATTGCTTAAATTGATTAATATATTAACTGGGTTTATTGAGGTATTCGCATTGGATCGATCTTATATTATGCGAGCATGAACAATATTTTGGAAATTGTGATTGGCGCTGTGATACAGGTGTAAGCCTAGAATACATAAATGCGCCGCGGTGAAATAAAACTTTGCCATTGCATGATTGCAGGATGTGTTGAGCAACTGGGAATGCACATTTAGTCTGCGGTGAAATAAAACTTCACCACGATGTGAATATGTAACGTGATCGCGGAGTTGCGCGATTTGAGCCGTGGCGAAATAAAATTTTGCTGCACCGTCAAAGCATCATAAAATCGCACAACGCACATTTGGGTCGCGGTGTAATAAAACTATGATGTGGCATGAAAACGACGAAGTGGCGCATCAAATCGTAAAATTACGTAATCTCATTCCGGCGTAATAAAACTACACCATAGCACAAATGCGTTGTCAATGCGCCATGGCGAAATAAAACTTTACCGCAGCGCATATTGGTTCCTACTTCGCGCCGCGGCATAATAAAACAATGCCGCGGCATGAATGCTGCTGTAGCATTTTTACAATGCTGGGTCAATGCGTATTTCTGCAAATTCAATAGGGTAATTTTATAAATCAACCCACCCAATTCAAAATTGATTATTTTGAATTGTATGCAATAATTCTTGTTTGAAAAATTGCATGGTGCCCGGTACATGAGCCTTAGACCTATGGTGAATGTTTTAAAGTATTTTTTTTGGGTATGTATGATTGTAAATTTTAAAATAGGGCCAACGTGCCTTGTCTTTCTCCCCCTTCTCGATGTACATTCTCTTCTCATATTATTCCCTTGAATGTAACTCGAGATTTCTAAATTTATTGATGTAAAATTAGTGTAGTATTAATTTCGCTGTAAATTTAGTTTGATGTATTTTGTAATGTACTTGAAGATGGAGCAAGGACGAAGCGATCATACTTGAAGACTTAAGGTACCACCGATTCCCCTGGGCTCAAGGAAATTAGTTTTAGTTAGGCCATGTACCGACACGTTTCCTTAAATGCTTAGAATGCATGCTAAGGGTATATGTTATGACTATAACAGGCTAATAAAGATAAAACTAGTGAGACGTAAAATAAAACCCTCAAAATAAAGTAATTAAGTCACGTACGCCTTCCATCATCATGACTTTAATCAAACCACTGTTCGTTGGAACCTTGTTCGCCAAAGCAAATGGTACACTCTACCAGTGGGAGGTTAAAGCTCATTGGAGTTTTCCTTAATGGTGATGGGTCGACTTAAAATGACGTGTTTTGCTTTCGCCAAAGCGAAGGTTGACAAGCATGTCATAGTATAGTAGAGAAGTACACTTGTTGTGTGTATGTAGCGACATGTAGTGTCAACTTTACTGATATTGAGAATCATAGTTGAGGACAATGGCTTAGGCCATTGAATTGTGTGATTGGCTTGTTGGCTTGTTTCACATTTAAGGTTGGTAGTGGGAGCTATCAATTGGTGAGGATTAAGTTTGTTGGCCTACCTAATTAACCCATTTTAGCTTGTTCGCCAAAGTGAAGGTTTGAAATGGGTTAGATGGGATCTCAGTCCACTAGGAAAGCCAACATGCTTTCCTAAGTTAATAGTGAGGGCTATTGGCTTGAGGAAAATAGTGGGAGCATTTTTAATAAAAGACCTTATTAAATAACAATGAACATTATAATGACTTTTACTTTTCTGCCTTTGTAGGATCACCAAAATGAGCAATACCAACCTGCGATCAATAATTGAGAAAGAAAACAGGCTGGATGGATCTAATTTCTTGGACTGGTATCAAAATCTTTGGATTGTACTAAAGTCCGAAAAGAAATTATATATCCTTGACAAGCCTTATATGGCTGAGCCTGATCTTGATCTTGTTGCCACTTAGGAAGTAAAGGGAACTTATCAAAAGTTCCTTGATGATACTGATAATGTTCAGTGCATTATGGTAGCATCGATGACACTTGAGCTACATAAGCAGCATGAGAATATGGATGTTGCTGCCATAATTCAGCACCTCAAGGAGATTTTCAAAGGAAATGCTCGACATGAGAGGTATAAGGTGTCGAGTGCATTGTTTAGGAGTCGTATGATTGAGGGAGCCCAAGTTGGTCCTCATGTACTCAAAATGATTGAGTACATGGAGAGGCTTGAGACTTTGGGGTTTGGGTTAGATGCAGACTTACAAGTGGATTTAATTTTGTAGTCTCCACTTGATTCTTTTTCACCGTTCATAATGAACTTCAATATGAACACGATGGTGAAATCCCTGTTAGAGCTTCTGAATATGTTGAGGACTGCAGAGCAGGACCTGAAAAGGTCCAAGCCTATTTTACTAGTTGCTGCTAGTAAAAGAAAGGGTAAGGGCATGGGAAAGGCCAATCCCAATCCCAAGCCCAAGCCCAAGCCCAAAAGATAGGATGCTCTCAAGCCTGAGGGTGGTGTCTGGAAATCTGGGAAGATAGTCTGCTTCTATTGTGGCAAGCCTGGCTACTGAAGGAAGCAATGCAAGGCTTTCCTCACTAACAAGAAGAAGTCAGATGCTTCGACTTCAAGTATGTACATGATTGAGATTAACTTCTCTCCTTCAACATCTTGGGTCACTTAGATAAGATGTGCTACTCACATTTGTACTGATGTGTAAGGACTAAGGCAGAGTTGATCGCTCGCTGAAGGAGAAGTGGACCTACGAGTTGGAAATGGAACACATGTGGCTGCATTGGCTGTAGGGACTTATTGTTTATCTTTGCCTACGGGCTTGTTTTTGGAACTTTATGACTGTTATTTCATACCTTCTATTTCCAGAAATGTTATTTCAGTATGCGCTTTGGATAATATAGGTGGTGTGTTGTCACAGGAAACCAAAAATAAAATCTATACTCCTAAAAAAAAATACATGTAGTAGTGCGAGTAAGGATCGTTCCCACGGAGAGAGTCTAGCCTAGTTTTATGCTACGTGAACAAGGAAGGGGGCAGGGGGCGTTGTGTATAACAAAAACAATTTCAAGAAAAACAACTAAGGAACAATTCAAATTAAATTATCAAAATCAATCAAAAGAACAAACTTGGTCTAAGTCAACATCCACCATCGGAATTTTACAACTGATCATCAATGTAAGTATATATAAATTCATACGTTGAATATTCACAGTTGGAACTATTTTCCTATCTCTCCTTAGTCGCAATCAATTAGAAAACAAGTGATCTAATTAATCTTACTACTAAACAACCCAAGACAAGCGCTAAAGGTTTAATCTAGGAGGAGCCTTAAGAACTAGAGAGATCGATGAAGCTGAACAACACAAACACAAGCGGTTGTATTTAATTTAGTCGAGCGTTCTTCTTAAGATTTAATAATTTTTGATGCAACAAATCATTAAATCTTAGTTACTTCACAAATTAGAAGGATCAAACAATTACGTATTTGATATCTAATTTAGCGATAGGTTGCAACGAATGATAAACTAGTAGGCCTCCTAGTAATTAAATGAGACAATCATGAAAATAGGCATAGAAGAATATCTGATACTCAAAGCATAAATTGAACACTAAAAACAAATTAGATCTCACAGTTTTATTGATTCCGAGGCCTCCGTTTCCTTTAACCAAATTATGAAAATTTAGCCGCCCATGGCCATCATGAAAACTCAAAGGAGAAGAGGGGAAGGAGAGGCGTGTGTAGTGTAGTCTGATTTCTCTCCTCCTCCCACCCCCCCCCCCCCCCCCCCCCGTCCTCAGCCTCCCAAATCTCCTACTAAAAATATTCTAAGTTTTATCCTAAAATAACATGTATCCAAATCTGATTAATTAAAATAAAATAATGTCCTAATATAACTAGGAAAGTGATGTTTCCAATTGTAACTTTCGTGCACCAGATCTTGAAAACTTCCATAATAAAACAAATTTGAATTGCATGATAGGCCGAACGTTCCGGAAAGTTAGCAATGCGGTGCATCAAATTCAAGCCAGATTACGACCTTGATGAGAGCGTATCTATAAAACTCAAACATGAAAGTTGTAGATCTATTTCTTTTGGTTCCATAGCATTTTTAATCATCTCAATCGGAGCTCGGAGAGAGGTTATGCCCAGATTATGAAGTGATGTTGAAACTGTCCAAAATCGCCCAATTAGTTTTGTTTTGCATTAACGCCTCCATTTGCATCCTAATCAAAATAAAATAATAATGAGTACATTTAGGCACCAAAAAGTATAAAAGACTAGACATTTGGGGGGGGGGGGGGGGGGGTAAGGGGAATATGACATTTTGCATTCTAATCAATAGGATATCGTTTTGAGATTTCTAATGGATTGTTGTCCTTTAGTTTGAATGGTATTCTATTTGGAATTGTAAGGTTGTATAATGGATTATATGTTCTTGATTTAAACAGTAAAGATATTCTCAATATTGAAACTAAGAGAGCTAAACATAGTGATCGAAACCAAACATACCTCTAGCATTGTAGATTGGGTCATGTTAATCAGACTCAGATTGCAAAACTTCAAAGGGATGGAGTTTTGGACCCTTTTGACTTCTAGTCATTTGAGGTATGTAAGTCATGCCTTTTAGGCAAGATGACCAAGTCGTCTTTGATAGGAGAAAGTGAAAAGGCTATTGAACTATTAGGCATCATCCACAGTGATGTATGCGGCCCACTAACAGTTGAAGCCAGAGGTGGATATTCATACTTCAACACATTTACTGATGATTTCAGTAGATATGGTTATGTCTACCTTATCAGACATAAATTTGAAGCCTTTGATAAATTTAAAAAATTCAGGAATGAAGTACAGAATATGTTGGGCAAAAGTATTAAAGATCTTCGGTTAGATCAAGGTGGTGAATACTTAAGCTCAGGGTATTCTGAATACCTGAAGGAATGTGGGATCAGCCCTCCGTACACACCCCAACACAATGGAGTGTCTGAGAGGATGAATAGAACTTTACTTGATATGGTTAGGTCCATGATGAGTTTTAGTGATCTACTTACATCATTCTGGGATTATGCCCTAGAGACTGCGACTCATGTACTGAACCAGTGTCGTGAAAGTCTGTAGATAAGACTTCATATGAACTATGGACTAGGCGAAAACCCAATTTGTCTTATCTAAGGATTTGGGGTTATGAAGCTTATGTCAAGAAATTGACTTCAAACAGGCCGGGCTTGAAATCCTACAAATGTATATTTATGGGGTATCTTAAGGAGACCAAAAGATATTATTTCTACCATCTAGAAGAGCGCAAAATTTTTAGCTGGTATTGGTGTCTTCTTAGAAAATGAATTTTTTCTAAGAAGTATTAGTGGGAGAAAAGTAGAACTCGATGAAGTTTAGAACCATAAGATACATTAGATGAAGGATAGGAAGATGTGCCACGGGAAGTGGTTGAACATCCTGAGAAGGTCACTCCACAATCTGTGGATCAAAATGAACCACCTCAAGTAGCATAGGAGCTACGTAGGTCTGGGAGAATACGTCATGAGCTTGAAAGATATGGTTTTCTTGTGACTCAACATGGTGACGTACTGGTCTACCAAGATAATGAACCCAAAACCTATGAATACGCTATATCAGATTCAGATTCCGTTAAATGGCTTGAAGCCATGAAGTTTGAGATGGACTTCATGTATGAAAACCAAGTATGGTCTCTGGTGGATCCACTTGAAGGGGTAAAACCCATAGGGTGTAAATGGGTATTCAAGAAGAAGATTGACACAGATGGCAAGGTGCATACCTATAAGGCATGACTGGTTGCCAAAGGTTTCAACCAAATTCATTGTATTGACTATGAAGAAACCTTTTCGCTGATTGCCATGATTAAATCCATCCAAATTATGCTAGCGATTGCTGCATATCATGACTATGAGAATTGACAAATGGATGTCAAAACGACTTTCCTGAATGGAAACCTTGAAGAGGATGTGTATATGACACAACCCGATGGTTTCATTCTTGATAGACAAGTGATAAGGTATGCAAGTTACAGAGATCCATTTATGGACTCAAGAAAGCTTCAAGGAGCTGGAACATTTGTTTTGACGAAGCTGTAAAAGAATTCAGTTTTATCAAGGACGAAGATGAGCCATGTGTTTACAAGAAGGTAAGTGGGAGCGTAGTGGCATTCCTGGTGTTGTATGTCGATGACATACTTCTGATTGGGAATGATATACCGAACTTGCAGTCGGTATAGACTTGGTTATCCAAGTGCTTCTTTATGAAAGACTTAGGAGAAGCAACCTACATCCTCAAAATAAAGATCTATCATGATAGATCATGTAGGTTTCTTGGCCTAAGTTAGAGTACATACATTGACAAGGTACTGAAAAGATTCAGTATGAAAGAATCTAAGAAGGGATTTCTTCTGATGTCACATGGTGTCTATCTCTCTAAGGATATGTGTCCTAAAACATGAGATGAGAGAGATAGGATGAAGAGGATCCCATATGCGTCAGCAATTGGATCCATCATGTATGCCATATTGTGTACTTGGATTGATGTCTCATGTGCATTAAGCACTGGTAATAGATATCAATCGGATTCAGGTGAGAGTAATTGGACAGCTGTCAAGAACATCCTTAAGTACCTGGAAAGGACTAAAGATATGTTCTTGGTTTATGGAGGGAAAGATGAGCTCACTGTAAGAGGATACAATGACGCTAGTTTCAAAATGGATGAAGACGATTATCGTTCGCAATTTGGGTTTGCATTTTAATGAGGATGTAGTGAGCTAGAAGAACTCCAAGTAAAGCACTATGACAGACTCTACAATGGAGGCTTAGTATATCTCATTATCCGATGCAACCAAGGAGGCAATTTGGATTAAGAAGTTCATCACTAAACTTGGCATGATCTCCACGATTGTTGATATAATAGATGTCTATTGCGACAACAATTGAGCAATAGCTCAAGCAAAGGAACCACGGCCTCACCAGAAGTCCAGACACATACTCAGATGATTTCATCTCATTAGAGAAATGGTTGAGAGGAAAGATGTACAGATAAGTAAAGTACATACTGATGACAATCTCGTCGATCCACTAACGAAGCCTCTGTCGTAGCAGAAGCATGAGAGGCACTTAAGGTCATTTGGTATTAAATACATGAATGATTGGCTATAGTGCAAGTGGGAGATTGTTAGAGTATATGCCTTAGAGCCAATCAAATATTGTAGAATTGAATCTTTGTAATAATGTTCATTAATCAATAAAAGGCATTTTATTCTATATCATGTAAATCATAATGGAATGTATTGATATATTTCCTTAGATGGTAGAAACGTGACGAGGATATCAAGTGTTTCAAATCTTAATAGTGAGAACCCTATGATCACATATGGTGGCCATTCTAGAAATGTCCGTAGTCCTAGTATTATTCTAACTAAGGACACAAATAATGCAATAAGGCTATCATAGTGTTGAATAACCCTATCAAAAGGCAGTGATTGATCTCACTTGTCAAGGTTGTTTGTTAACAACCTGGTGCAACACATGGGTGCTTGCTATAGGCAAGTTCACTGGATAGACCTACCAGAGGATTCCATATGGATGGTAACCCTAGTGTCTATGGAATAAATCCTCTAACAAATGGTGGGGCATGTGATCCTTAGACTTGAGATCAAAAGAGCGCTTGTGCACCGATTGGTGTAGTTTGACACTAGCCCAATGTAGTTCTATTTAGAGCTATCAATATGGTAGTGATTGGCTACATCTGGTAGCGTATCAAGACTATGGTAGATCGACAGAGGATTCATCACTCCTGGGTACGGGATAAGTTATCTCACGGCATGATTCAGTGAATGACAATGACATTAAAGCTGTGGCCACAGTGGGTTTGAGCAACAACTCAATCCAATTTATTATTCATGTCATTGGCCCAGTAATGGAATACAAAGATATCGAGGATAATTGAGGTTGACACTATTTTTGTACCCCAATATCGATGAGATAATAGATGATGAAATGATTTGATTGCACGGTAACCATATCGTTTATAGGTAGCTATTTCGTTGAATCTGAATCTATCGGGTGGCCATGATGCCTTGCTAGGGGCCAATCTTGGTTTGTGTGTAGTGAGACGATTGATTGGTGTCAATCGCGATACTACTCGCTGCCGATATGATAAGGAGCTTACGAGTCACATACTTAGAAGACAGTTTAAGGATGGTAAATTTTGGAAGGGTATATTCATCTTTTAGACGAATATGCATATTGGTAATTTTGCCGTGTAAGTAAATTTACTGAGGTTGTAGCCTATGTCAAATTTTATTATTGGAGTAATTTAGAAAAATTATAAATTTAATTATAAATGTTAATATTAATATTTAACTAAATAATTAAATAAGGGTTAATATGTAATTCTACCTAATTTTGGGTTGTTGCTAAACTTTGTGGGTGGAATGGAAATTCGCTTTATTATTTAAAGCAAGAAAAATGTAGGTTTTATAAACCTAATTCATTTGTGCCATGGGTGAGAGTTTTTGGAGAAAAAATTTATCTCTTCTTTTCTCTACATTCAATCTTCTAAAATCCATACTCCTTAAAGCCAATAATTAATTCTAGCAAAATTAATTCTTGGTCATTGGCGTATTGGCTTCGTGTGGACAACGTGAGATCAATTCCATTCTCAAATCGGTAGTAAATCACATTCAGAGACATTGACAGAGCCTCCAATCGTAGGTATAATCTAATCCTTGTATGGATTTATGTTGTTTCAATTTAAGCATGTACTATATATATATATATATATATATATATATCAGACCCTGATCTTGGCGAAGTTAGAGTAATTGATGGGTGAAAATTTTTGTTTTTCGCTGCCTTTGTTCATCTATTTAGTGCCAATTCAGTCAGCTTGGAAAAGGACAACAAAGGGCATAATGGACCTTATCTTCCTTCTTGACCAAGACTTAATCAATTTGTTAATGCCATCATTGATTTTGGGGTAACTTGACAAATTTCTGAAAGTTTTTTGTAACTTGACCGCAAATCTGGCTTTTTCAAAAAGGTTGTGTGAGTAACTGAATTTTTCTTTGACATAATTACATTAGTGGACAATGTATAAAGGGACAAGTGTCCCTAAATGGATATGAAAAATGCTCCGTTTACAACATAATCTCACAACCTTCTTTTACAACTCTGAGGTGTCAATAGATTGGCATTGTTATGTCAGCTCCCACCACAACCAAGGCACCTAAGGCACTATGAGACACAAATGGTCGTTCCTTCAGAAGGAATGGTCCTCCCCTATAAAGGAACAACCATTCCTCCATAAGGAATGGTTGTTCCTTACCTTGTTTATGTCCTATCAATTCCCTTCTTCAATTTTGTTGTTGTTCTTCTTCTTCAATTTTCTTTTTCTTCTTGTTCTTGGAAAAACCTTGTTTCTTGAAGGAACAATGTTGTTCCTTCTTCTTCTTCTTCTTCTTGGAACAACCTTGTTCTTGAAGGAACAACCATTCCTTATGAAAGGAATGGTTGTTCCTTACATAAGGAACGTTCGTTCCTTCTGTGAGAAATGCCCATTCCTTCAAAAGGAATGATCTTTCCCTATGAAGGAACGACCATTTCTTTGGCCTAGTCAAAATTATTTTGCGTCTTGGGTGTGGTGGCAGCGGGTTGTAAGAGAAGTTTGTGAGAATGTGTTGTTGGCATAGCATTACTCAATGGATATTCATCTAATGTATTAATGCGGCTTCTCATGGTTATAAAAAGGGGCTCGAAGGTAGTTTGTAAGCATAGAGAAATGTAGAGTTTGTAACAAGAGCCATTCTTATATAATATCAATTAAGCGCTATATCTCCCAATTCTCTAACTTTCATCCTTATTATTTTCTTTTATTATTTAATATCTTATCATGGGTTCATTACACTTACTCTTTAGATAATTTCACAAGGTCTTTTTGAACAAAGAGAAAACTAAAATTGTAGGTCTTTCTATTTTGTTTCTAATCTAATGTTTTTTGCACTTTTAATTTTATTTATGATCATGCTAATTTTTTAAAAAATTCTTCTATATTGTCATTTTTACTACCTTTTGGTATTTATATTTTTATCACTTTTCTTGGGTCACAAATTTTTAAAGGTCTATTAGCTTGATTAAAGTGACTCAAGTGTTACTATTTAATTCCTATACATATATGTTGATACACAAATCTACACCAACTAGAGGGATCCAATCGACCTTGGCGAGATCAGAACTGGTGTGTGCGTGATTACAGATAATCAGCAATTAATAAGTAATGAATGCAGTAAAGTAAATGGCAAAGAGATTTTTAAAGTGGTTCGGCGAGATAAACTCTTGAGCCTATGTCCACTGTTTTTGTATTTGTTGTGAGAGCTTATAATAGTAATTCTGGAAAAATTTTCCAACCCCTTTCTCATTGTTTGAGGGGGTTTATATACAGAGTTTATACAAATGAAAGAGAAAAAAATAAAGGGATTACAATTGAATTGAAATGTAACTCTGATATTCTCAAGATTGCGCACTGTGATTACGTAGAGATTGATATCAATATGATCTTTTTCGAGATATCTGGGATCTAAAGTTATCTAGAAATTTGTTGAATGATCACACGAATTGTTCATGACTAGCTTGTGCTGGGTCGAGCTATAGCTCGACAAGCTTATGCTGGGTTAGACAATCGGTGGAGTCGAGCTAGTTCTGGATCGAGCTATAACCTCGTGATACTTAGAGCTTGATGGAAAAATCACACACAACATCTGCCCCTAGTGTTCGATGCTCGTTTCAAGCTTCGAAGACTATTGTTCAATTGGATATCAAGCTCGATGTGGTCAATAAGTCATCGAACGCAAGTTCGGTTGAGCTTCGAGGGTCGAACTCATGCCTGTTGATTTACTTCACACTTGGATCTTCTCTCCTCTGACACTTGTCAAACTTGGAATATGAATGGTCAAGACAATTATGTAAATTCCACGTGATCATGTCACATTAAATGCGGCAGCCTGTGGTAGTCACGTTTTGTCGTGCATGGGTGACTACAGTTGTCCACGTGCGGAGTTGAGGTGACGTGCGATGATGGTTATGATCACATCAGTCTGACGGTTCGTCGCCCCTTTCAGATGGCTGACACGTGGCCACATCCAAGGGCTATGATTGCTCGATAAATGGCTGACACATGGCCATATCCCTGCCTTTTCGTCTCCTATGCAAGCTACTATAAAAGCGAGCAAAGTCATCCGAAACTTACTTAACTTGTAAAAATTCTCTGACGACTTTTGCTTATTTTGTTGCGGCTTCATCATTGTCATGATGCTCTTTTCGACGAGTTCTTCCCATTCTCTTGTTCCGGTAAGGCTTCTTTCTCTCTCTTTAGTTGCTTTCTCTATTTTTGCGGCTAAGGGTGGCCATTATCGTGGACACATTGGGTCTTCTAGGGCTTTACTAGGGTTTTTAAGTGTGTTTTCGATAGTCTTGGGCTTGAGGAGGGTTTACTGATGTGGCCGTTGGATTCTTGGATAGATCGCGTGCATTTGTCGTCTGACGTGAGCTATCTCGGGTGCCTAAACTGAAAGCAAAGTGTAGATAGGTCGTCGAGTTTTTCGAGCTCTGACACATGTTTGCTTCTATTTTAGGTACCCAGAAGCGAACTTTAATTATGTCTTCGTTCAGCAGCCACACGATTGATCGCATGTTTGACTCACCCGCGGGCTCGACTGTCTTGTAGGGTACAATCCTTGAGGTTTCCAAGGAGATCACCGCTTGGAGCTCGGACCCCAAGGCGGTGGGCTCGTCTAATTGTGCCTCTATACAGTTGGCTCAATCCAAGCGGTCTCCAGCCATAGGCTGTAGAGGGAATTGGAATTCTCGATTAATGTCGAGGACCTGAGGCGCATAAGAAAGACTTATGCGCTGCAACTCAATTTGATGGTTCTGGGGAACTTTTCCTGAAAGAATCCCCCACCTAGTTGGGTGGTGACTTCAGAAACCCTCATGAGATGGGGGGTATCTATTCCTCCTCATCGTTTCATCGACAACATTTTGAGACGGTTCGATATCGTCCCTTTCCAGCTGTCCGTGAACTCATATGTTATAATCATAGGGCAATTGGGCAAGCCATCTGTCGCGGGGGGCTCGTCAATTTGTATAGACTAAAGAAGGGTCAGGACCAGACATATTACCTCTCCAAGGTGAGGAAGGTACACTTTAACGGTCTAGTCGACATCCCAAAGAAGGTCCCACATTAGGACTCCCAATTTTTCTTTTACGAGGCTAGGGAGACTAGCGTTTTTGCTTCGGAAGTTAGTAAGACTTTGACCCTAGGTGTGTGCAAAGATTGCTTTCAAACTCTATGTTTAAGCTAACTAAGCTTCTTTGCTTTGCAATTAACGTCGAGTAGAACTATCTCCTCGCTGCGAGATTACGAAGGCTCTAGCGTTTCAGCGACCTTTCTGATAGAAGGGGCAACGTTAATGAGATCATCTCACTCCCTCATTTGAGGGCGTACGACTTCTATGAGGATAACGCCAAGTTTTTCACCATTCTTGAAAAAGGTAAGTTATTGCTTGCTTGTGCTTCTGTATTTTGTGTAGGCAGGTCACTTACTGTTTGCTTTTTTTGGCAAAAATGTGGGCCGAAAAACCAAAGGGCCTCAAGAAAAAGGCGGCAACTTCCATGGCTGCCAAGAAAACTCTAGCTGCTTTGGTGATGAGGCAACCAATAATATTGCTAGTGTGAAATGCAGAAGGGGTGAACTTGGGGAAGACCCAAGTGCGAATAAGCCTGCGATTGCCTTGAAAGAAATTGGTGGGAAAAATGTCCTCAAGCCCCAAAAGGGGCCGACAAAGAAAACACCCGAGCCAACTGGAGGCTGGGGGAAACAGAAGGCACCCAAACAGTGCGAGGGCTCGAGCAAGAAGAAGTTGACCAAGCCTCAAGGGGACTCAAGAAAACATAAAGTGGCAAGCAACAGGTTGGCTTAGGCAAGATGGTCGCTGTGCAGGCTGGCAACCTAAAGAAGTCAGTGGCCAAGGACTTGGCCAAGAAGAAGTCCACTTCTGAGAGTGAGACTGCCACTATTAGGGAATTAAATCCAGCTCATCTTGACAGGGAGGCAAGAAGATTGATGAGGTAGCTCGGGCTGCTGTTGGTGCTTTGATCAACCAACTCCCTTACCATATTAGTGTTGGGGCCGCAACAGCCAGGGATGATGTCACCCCGTGAACATTTGCGGGCATTAGGGATTCATCTCCCACTGAGATACTAGCCTGGGTGTGCAGTTATACGGCAAAGGTACCAGTAGTTCACCCTTTTTATCCTTTTATGCATGCTATCATGATTTCTTGTTGTGTTTCCATTCGTTATTTCTTTAGGTTGCCATGGAGAGCAAACTTCTCTACAATGAGTGCTATACCGCGTTGGAGGGCACTTATAAAGAATGGCAACTAGCAGAGATAGTGAATGAGGATGCCCTAGCTAGGGCCCAAGTTGTAAAAAGGAGAAGGAAGCAAGGCAAGCTGAGCTTGAGCAGCTCAAGGAGGAGATGGTGGCCTTTGGGGTCAAGGAAAGGGAGTTCCTTGACAAAATCAAGGTCAGTGAGGCTGCACGAGCTAAGGCTGAAGCTGAAGCAACCAAGGCAGAGAAGAGTTTGGCACAGTGGCAGGGTGCCAACAACAAGCTGAATTCAGAGCTCTCTTTGGTTCAAAAAGCTGCTTCAGACTGGGAGGCCAAGTTCAAGCAAGCCTCACTCGACATTGCCCAGGAACTAGAAGGTCGTGTAAGGCCGAAGTTGAGACCGAACAACTGAATGAGGCCATCACCACTTGAGCTTGGGAGACGTTCTTCTACCTAGTGAAGAAGTTGTGGGATGCTCACCCTTCGATCAACTTCTCTTTCCTTCTACAAGCTTCTTAGAGAGAGGCCAACATGATGAAGACCGAAGCTTAAGGTATGGCCTATGTATACTTGGATGATTCTAAGGTTGATGGCGAGGGCCAGGAAGAGGTTGAGGAAGGCATAGAGGAGACCAGCCTCAAGCAAGAAGTCGAGGATCCAACTCCCCTAGCTACACTTCCCTCCAGAGTTGCCGATCTCTAAAGTTGTCAATCTTCCTCTGGGCAAGGCTCCCAACCTTGAAAAGGCTGCTGCCATTCCTTCTGTTGAGGAGCTATCTCTCATAGTTGGTGGCGAGCTCCTCGGTTTGGCCGAAGATGATGTCTTTGCTCCTCCACCTGCCTGAAAGATCATTATATGTCCTTTTTTTTTTTAATTTGTAATTGAACTCCTCAATTAATAGAATATATTTTGATATATCCCCCATCGAGCAATCTTTTTTTTTTACATTCTTGAGGAGTCATTTCAATTGTCCTTATCGGACTTGTCATAAAAATCTGAATTTGCTCCAAGTTATGCATAGCTTGCTTCTTGAGGAGCTTTTTGAATATATGTGAGGAAATCTTATGCGACAACTTTGACTTCAGGTCCATTGTCCATCTCGAGTTTTGGTCGCCGACTTAGGGCCAATTTCCTTCGATGTGTTTTTCTTGAATTTTTCCAAGTATAACTTCATCGATTTGGGATATTTCACCCTTATAGAGTTGGCTTTTGGCATGGTTTATTGAGATAAACTGCCTTTTTTCGGACTCTTGACTCTGAGTTTTTTAGATGCTATTGCGTAGGTTATGATTTTTTAAGCAATGAATGATAAACGCAAAACAAGTAAATAAGAATAGTGAACAAAGTAAAATTATGAATAATAACTCTTTTATTAATAAGACATTTTCGCCATAATCGGCCTTACAATGAATGATTAAATAAGACATGGGTGGAACTCGTGCTGCTCATTGGTAATACCTTCATAAATGCTCGGCATTCCAGGCTTGTAGTATTGCTTCGCCGTTGAGGCATTCCAGGTGGAAAGTTCCTGGTGCGAGCTTTGTGGAGATCCTGAATAGACCTTCCCATTTGGGCCCAAGTGCCTCTAAGTTTGGGTTTTGAGTACCCTAGACAACATTTCTGAGAACTAGATCACCCAGTTCAAAGTCTTGGTTTTTGACTTTGGTGTTGAAGTACTGTTTGGCTCGCTGCTGATACGAGACGAGTCTTAATTGAGACTTGGCCCGGTGTTCTTCGATTAGATCCAGCCTCAGGCGAAAAAGGTCTTCATTTGCTTTTTCATTGAAAACTTCCTTTCGGAACGAACTAATCCCTACTTCGACCGGAGCCATTGCTTCACACCCGTATGAGAGAGAGAATAGGGTTTCTCCTGTCGAGCTCCTGGCTGTTGTTCTGTAAGACCACAAGGCTTTAGGCAATTCTTCGACCTATCTTCCCTTCAAGGCGTCAAGCTTCCTTTTAATGGCTTGCTTAATGACTTTGTTTATAGCCTCTACTCATAACTGTTGGCTTGAAGCCGATAAAAAACGACGAAGCTCTTCTTGATGTTGAGCTGTTCGCAGAAAGATCTGAAGTCCTCATTGTCGAATCATTTCTTGTTGACAGTTATTATAGTGTGGGGGATTTTGAACCTACAAATGATGTTTTTGTAGACGAAATCCTTCAGCTTGTTCGATGTGATGGTGGTTAAAGGCTCGACTTCTGCCCATTTGGTGAAGTAGTCAATGGCAACCATTGCAAACTTAATGCCCATTTTTCCTTGAGGCAAAGGGCCGATTAGGTAGATGCCCCAGATTGTAAAAGGCTAGGGGCTTGTTAGTGTAGTTAATTCTTGAGGTGGAGCTCATGGAGCATCTACAAATCTCTGGCATCTGTTGCATCTGCGCACATAGTTTGTTGTATCATCAAAAACCATTGGCCAGTAATAACCTTGAAGAAGCACTTTGTATGCTAGAGATCTGCCTCTTGTATGGTTCTCGCAAATGCCCTTATGGATCTCTCTCATAACATAGTTCGCATCGTCATGGTCGTTGCATCACAGTAGTGGAACACTAAACTCGTGCTTATACAACTTATCATTGATGAGCCGAGCTGACTTTGTACAAAGTGTTTTGGCTTTAGTTCTTCCTTCTAGTAGTGTACCATCCCTTAGGTAGGCAATGATTGCATCCATCCAACTGTATCCCTGACTCGTTGCTAAGACTGGTTCTTGTGGTGCGGAGGTGCTTGGTCTTGGGAAGAACTTAATTGGTATGGAATCAACTTTCTCTTGGTTCATTGTAGAGGCCAGACGGGCTAAAGCATCAGCTATCGTGTTCTTCTCCCTTGGGATCTAAAGAACTATGAAGGATCTAAACTACTCGAGCTCGGATTTCACTAGTTGGAGGCAGGATGCCATTCTATCTTCCTTCCCCTAGTACTCCCCGGTAATCTGCTAGACTACAAACTGGGAATCACTATAAATTTTGATAGACTCTGCCTCTATTTCCTTGGTGAGATGGATTCTTGTGAGTAACGCCTCGTACTCAACCTCGTTGTTGGAGATGGTGAGCTAGAACCTTACTATGGCTTTGATCGGGTTTCCTTCGGGACTTTCGAGCAAAAGCCTAGCTCCTACCCCCCCCCCCCCCCCCCCCCCCCCCCCCCCTCACTTTCTTGTTTAAGGAGCCATCCATATATAGAGTCCACTACCATAAGTCCTCGAGCTTTGGCTTCTACTACTCGATTTCTTCTAAGGTATTTGCCTCTGGCGGGTTTTGTTCTCCTTTTGGCTGATAGGTGAATTTTGATATAAAATCTACCAAAGCCTGACCTTTGATTGCCATTCTTAGGATGTACTTGATATCGTTCTGATTCATTTCCATTGTCTACTGGATCAATCTACTTGATGTCTCAAGCTTCTGCATTATTTTCTTCAACGGAAAGTTGGTCAGTATGCCAATGGAGTGCGCCTAGAAATAAGGCCACAACTTCCTAGTGGCGATGACAAAGGCATAGGCAAGCTTCTCGATTTCTGGGTATCTTGTCTCTGCGTCAAGCAGTGTCTTGCTCACATAGTATATCGACCATTGCACTCCCCCTTCTTCGTGTACCAAAGCCACATTGATAGTGGACTTTGACATTGACAAATAAAATAGCAATGGCTTGCCCTGGACGGGCTTTGATAACAAAGGAGGATGCCCAGATTTTTCTTTAGCTCCTAGAAGGCTTTTTTGCCCTCCACTGTCCACTTGAAACCTTTCTTCCCCTTCAAGGTCTCAAAGAGTGGTAAACATTTGTTTGTGGCTCGAGAAACAAACCTGCTGAGTGCGGCCACATGCCTTGTTAAGCTCTGCACCTACTTTATGCTGGTCGGGTTTTTCATATCTAGTAGAGCTTGAATCTTCTATGGGTTGGCTTCAATACCTCGTTGATTTATATGGAACCCTAAGAATTTTCCTAGGCTTACTCCAAAAGCCCATTTCAAGGGATTGAACTTCGTTTTGTATTTCCTGAGGATGTCGAACATTTCCCCCAGATGCTCAATGTGGTTTTCAACGAACTTTGATTTGACAAGCATGTCGTCTATGAATACCTCCATAGTTTTGCCAATTTGGTTAGCGAACATCTTGTTCACGAATCATTGGTAGGTTGCTCCAGCATTCTTTAGGCCAAACAGCATAACCCTATAACAGTAAATCCCACGGTCAGTAATAAAGAAGGTATGCTCTTCATCGGCTAATACAACGGGATTTGGTTATATCTCGAGTATGCATCCATGAAGCTAAGTAGTGTGTTTCCAGCTATCGCATCTACTAGTTGGTCGATCCGTGGTAGCAGAAAGCTGTCTTTGGGACAGGCTTTATTCAAGTTTGAGAAGTAGACACAAGTATGTCATTTGCCGTTTGACTTCTTAACCAGGACTGGGTTGGCGAGCGAATCCGGGTACTTCACTTCTCTGATGAAGTTGATGTTCAGGAGTTTGCCAACTTCATCTTTGAGCAATTTAGAATGCTCTGCATCCATAGACCTTTTTTTCTGTCTTATTGGCCGAGCTTTTGTGTCGATGTTCAACCTATGACACATCACCTTAGGGCTGATCCTTACCATATCAGCATGCAACCAAGTGAACATATCGAGGTTTTTCTTCAGAAACCCTACCAGATTATTGACCATTTCCTTGCTTAGGTTGTTATCGATCTTTAGTACGCGAGTTGGATCTTCCTCACTGACACATATTTCTCGTAGCTCTTCTATCGGCCCTACTACGGGCTTTTCTTTATGGATGCGAGGATCTATGGTATCCTTGAGAGGTCTGAGTTGTGGCTCAGATTTTGTAATAACCATTGTCCTTGGGAGTGACCATTTTATTGCAGCATTTATGGCTCGATTGTAACATTCCTGGGATTCTTTCTTATAGCTCTTGATCGTCGCGACTCCCTTAGGAGTTGGGAACCTTATTGGTTGGTAACGCACTGATGTGACTATGCTCAAATCATCCAAGACCGGCTTTTCAAAGATGACATTGTACGTGGTCAGACAGTCTACCCCTAAGAATTAAGCCATTCCTGTTTGATTTTGGGTTCTGCCCCCAGAGTCACGAGAAGGTCGATCATTCCCTTGGGGACAAGACTGTCCCTAGTGAATCTATAAAGTAACGAAGGACACGCACTCAAGTCCCTCTCTGTGAACCTCATTTCTTGGAAAGCTCCCAAGAAGATGATGTTCGCGACACTTCCATTATCGACCATCATCCTCAACACTCTGGCATTACCGATCCTAGCTGTGATTACTATCGTATCATGATTATGGCGAGGGGATTCTTCACATTCTTCAATAGTGAATCCTACCACCTCACTCTTCTGTTTGGGCCGCCTTCTGTTCGCAACTCATTACCTAGGGGACCGAATATGTTTTGGCCTCACGAGCATATTGCTCGTAGGCATGCCTTGAGCTTCCTTCAATGTCAGGCCCCCCGTAGATCACACTTACTAGGACATCGTTATTGGCGTTGGCTGGGGCTTGTTTGACCTAATTGTTTTGCTCACCAATATTTTCGCGAGCTGGTGTCTCCTTAACAAATTCCTTTAGGTGGCCCCTTCATCTTAGGTCTTCGATGGCATCCTTCAAAGCCTGATACTCGTTGGTATTATGTTCGATGTCCCGGTGGTATTGACAATATTTTTGCCGATCTCTTTTTCTCAAAGCCCCTCTCATTCTTTTTGGAGCGGATAGTCTTTTTGCCTCATGGGAGACTTCGTAGATATGACCTATGTCTTGCGTGAGGGGGGGGGGGGGGGTATATTCTGCATACTGTGGGAAGGGCTGCTTATCCCTGCGGTTATCTGTTTTCTATCTTTTTTGGGACCTGTTTCTGTCCTTATCATCGCGATCTTGGCCCCTCCACTTATCTGATGGGCAATCTTGTCGCATGTCTGTGGCTCTTCGTGGCGAGCTTCTAGTTGGGGCTGTTAGCGAGCTTTCTACTCGCTGGTGCTTTGCAGCCATTTGATAAAACTTTGCCAGGCTCATGTGATATTCACTTTGGAGCTCTTTCCACAGCTTCGTGTTTGGCCTGATACCTGCAATTAGCAAAGTTTGGATTGACTCCTCGGGTGTATCTGTAACCTTTTCTTGCTCGTTCTAGAACCTTGTTAAATACGAGGTCAGTGTTTCGTCTCTTTCCTGATGAATATTGCTCAAGTAACTGAGCGACATTACGAACTATCTCCTTGCTTGAAATTGCTACAAGTATAGCAAAGAGAATTGTTGCCAAGAACTAATGGAGTTTGCCTTGAGTCTCTGGTAGCATGCCAAATGCACCAAATTAATTAACCTTACTAACCTAACTACTAAATTGTATATAGGGTGAGCAAGGGTCGATCCCATAGGGAATGATTCGATTAAATCCTATATTCTATGCCAATAGCCATAATGAAAATAACACAATAAAACCCTAAACAGTGAACAGGACAACACAACAGAGTAATGAAAGGGGTTTGTAATCAAGGCAAACTAAAGTAAAACAAAGAAGTCTCTAATGGAAGAAAAAATCAGGTTAAAAACAATCAGTTCTCGGTTCAAGATCCACCAAAACATGCATTGGACACGAACTAACCGTAACACTATTCTATCTCCTAGTTAGTAAATACGGGTACGGCAAAAAAAGGGTACGGGAATTTTACGGGTATAATATGGCAAACGATGAAAAATACGTTTATAAAAATTCGGCCATAAAATTCGAATACAGGAAAAATACGGTACAGGTATATACGGGTTTAATACGGTGCATTGTCAATAATACGTTTTAAAAAATATGGCAATATCAATTTTAGTTTTAACACTTTTATGGATTATCTAGTTAAAATCAATATAAAATTTTAAATGCAAAGTATTTAATTAACCAATAACACAAATATACAATATATAACTGATATTCAAATTATAGTCTCCAAACTCAAACACAATATTTAGCCATCATTCTTTACTAATTTAAAACTTGATAAGTTTGATATTAAATATAACCAATTTTAACTTCCCATTAATCCATTAAATTATATTAAATCAAGAACTAAAATTTTGCCTCACAAATCTATATAAAAGATTAGTGTTACAATGCAACCTGAAATATAAGATTAATCAATAAATAAAATAATTCAATAAAAGGATTTATTAATCTTTTTCTACATAAAACGCCACCACTTAATGCTTATTCTTCACCAGCACCCATGACCCACCAACTCACTCTCACTGTCTCACAAGTCACAGCACACAGCTGCCGCAGAGCAGCAAACAGTCATCAACCCTTCCCAGTTCCGCAAAGCCCAACCACCTTATGGACCCTCACCCCTTCCTTCCCAGTGCCTCCACCTTCCAGCGAATCCCCAGTGGCCACCCAGCCTACCCTCCTTTCCAAAATAACACTTTAAACTAAAATCATGAATCATCAGCCATCGAAATCAGAACCAACAAATGAAAAAAGTATGAAAGAAATCTTGAAATTCAATAGCGGGGATGTAAATCATTGGGGGCTGTACTCAGTGAGGGGCTACGCTGGAAGTGGGGAGGCCGGAGGTGTGAGATGGTGGTTAATTCGTGAGTAATCTCTTCCCTTACCCACTGATTTCTTCTTCCCCCACCAAAACTACGTCGTTTCAATCAAGTCTTTTTTCTTTTGCAATAATTCGCGAATTATTCGCGAATTATACGGGAATTATACGCGAATTATATGGATGTTCCAATAATTCGCGAATAATTCGGCAGTCATTTAAAAAGTGCGTAAATACGCGTTTTATACGCGAATTTACTAACTAGGTTCTATCTCGTTATTATGGAACTGCTGACCCCAGGAAACAACAAAGCTCTGTTACCTGAATTCTCCCGTAATCGTCACTATTGAAATAAGCTCTTCAAGTAGATCCTAACCCACGAACAACCTAGAATAAGCTCTCTAAGTTTAATTCAATGGCAGCTTTAAGAATTAGGAAAATAGATCAATCTAAGCAACAATCACACAAGCTCGGATTATTTCACTTAGGCTATGTTATTCAAGATGATAGAATGAGAACTTGTCCATAATCATCAATCATCATGTGTTACCCATTGAATAGAAAAAGGACAATTACAGATCACAATTCCTAATTCTAACAGATAAAATTCTGATAAAATAATTCAGCAGGCCATTACTAAATCACCCAAACAGAAAATTATAAACAATTAAAACAGAATAACATAAACAATTCCAATAAAAACGAGATTAAGAACAATGTTACTGAAGTTAGGTTACACCAATGACATGAATTTAGGCTTCAAAATCCCTTGAACTGAAGAAGAAAGATCAGCCTCACATCTTGATGTCGAAAGTAAAAGAAAACCGAAAAAACTAAAAACTACTGCTGTCTCTTCTCCCTGCTTTTTAACCTAACAACTCATCAATAAATAACATGTGTTTTCCTTAATTCTACTCCAGGAATCACGGAAATTACTTTCCTAGACGTTTCCTAAAAGATAGACTTCCAGATTTGTCAAAATCTTATCAGATATGGAAAACAGAATTCATCTCCAGCTTGCACCAGGATTCCTACAATGTAAAAGATCTTTTCTATGCTCGGTCCCTTCATAAAAATTGTATTCTCGGATGTGTAGATGAATTTGGGCTTTTGAATCACCCACTTTCGATATCTAACGCTCCAGTTAGGCCCGTTCGAAGATTCAATACTCAGCTAGGAAATCCTTCCGCGACTAGGATTCCAGGTCCGGATGCAACAACTAATGAAGACCCAAACGAATTCGGATTCTCACCCATAATACCTTCCTGGAAAGTTTGATTCGTCAACTTTACTTTTTCTGAAGAACACTTTTGCAATTGAGAAATTTGACTCGATGAAAAACCTAAAAAACGCAGCACTGGTCAGAATAACAAAAATCTGGAATTTCCTAATCTTTTATCGCTTATTTCCTAAAGTCTATCCAACTATGCCAAACTCACAAAATAAACTCTAATCAACTCAAATAGGCATAAAACATAACAAAAAACATAATATGGAAGGAATAAAAATATATAAATTACACTTTTATCAGTCTCTTATACCACCTCTTGGCATCCCCTGCCAACGTGACCGTGACCAGTGGTACTTCGCCAAGTCACAGACTTGGTGCAGCTCCATCAGGTCATTGAAATTGTCGAGGTGGTCTTTGGGGTCTCCTCTCTTATCGAACTTACTTTCTGCTGCCTGAATTCTTGTGGGAGTGGGGCCTAGCGAACCTCCTCTATGAAGGGGGAACTCACTATTTCTTTTGTCGCGCAGTTTTGGCGGGCTCTTAGATCATCAAGCATTTTCTGCACACAATCTAAGTCTTCAATGTGATTGCTTTGGCTGGCTCTATTTAGCCTTACCTCAAGCAAGTGAGTTTGCAAATTTGTCGCTTGTGAACCCCCTCTATTACGCGCATTAATGCGCGAAGTTGATTCATGATGGCTTGGTTGATAAGTGCTATCATGCTCGTTAGTACGTTGCTCACGATGTTGGTTATAATTGAAACGTCGGTTATTGCCAGATTGGCGCACATTACTAGTCTCGCGAGTGTGCCTTGGGCGTGGGTTAAGATCGACACTCTGACGCTGGGGATACCGCCAAGTAGGTTGAGGGTCTCGTGGGTGATCATTACCTTCGCTTTCACCCATTCGTTGCTTCCCTGGCCGCCTCCCGGGGTTAGTTTGCCTGCGGGACTCACGTTCGTGAGCGGAGTGCACTTTGTGACATCGAGGTGTTGGTCGCCCCTTGGCATCGACGAGCTAGACTAGTCTCTGGCTGAATTCTGACTTGTTGGGGTGGTATCGGTGAAGCATGGCTAGTCAAGATTTCGGGTAGTTGGTTGTTGATTTCTTAGCTCATCCACATTTTGTTGCACCGCCTGTGCAACTATGGTTCTGATCATCTCCACCAGTTGGCCATTTTTGGGGTTTGATGTCCCTACCTCCTGGTTGTTTGTGGCATGCTGAGTTGGCAGCATTGGTGGTCGACGCCCGACGACATCCTGTTGCACCTCTTGATGGGTGGTCTCCACATTGTCGTGGTTTTCGGTGGTGGTTTCTGATCTTGTATGCACCATCATGGGCCTAGATTGGTTAAATCACTGTGGCTATTTGCCGGAATTTTTGAGATGTTGGTGGAAGCCCTCCTTCTAGTGCCAAAATGTTGATACAGAAATCTGCACCAACTAGAGTGATCCGATCGACCTTAGCAGGATTGGAACTGGTGTGTGCGTGATTACGGATAATCATCAATGAATAAGTAATGAATGTAGTAAAGTAAATGGCAAAGAGATTTTTAAAGTGGTTCGGCGAGATAAACTCTTGAGCCTACTTCTCTTGTTTTTTTATTTGCTGTGAGAGCTTACAATAGTAATTCTGGAAAAAATTTTCAACCCCTTTTTCATTGTTTGAGGGGGTTTATATGTAGAGTTTGTACAAAGGAAAGAGCAAAAACAAAGGGATTATAATTGAATTGAAATGCAACTCCGATATTCTCGCGATTGGGTGCTATGATTGCGCGGAGATTGCTGTCAATCTGATATCTTCTAAGGTATTTGGGATATGAATTTATTCGGGAATTGGTCGAACGATTGCACGGATTGTTCGCGACTACCTTGTGTTGGATCGAGCTATAGCTCGACGACCTTATGTTGGATCGGACAATCGGTGGAGTCAAGCTAGTTCTAGATCATGCTATAACCTCACGATACTCTAAGCTTGATGGAAAAATCTCTCTCTCTCTCTCTCTCTCTCTCTATATATATATATAATGAAAACGTTATACAAATTTACAAATTAAGGATTAAATACAAATCTAGTTAAAAACAGAATACAAATTAAGATTAAATAAACACATTACATATTATAATTCCTAATAAAACAATTAAAATTGACAGTTTTATAGAATATTAACACAAATATAGTTAATTTATGATCTTTTTTTTTTTTTTTTTTTTTTTTTTTTTTTTTTTTTTTTGTATAATAACTCTTTAAAAAGTAAAAACTTATTGATTTAATAAATTTTAGAAAAATGAAATAGTGTGCCGACAATACTGCTACAAGTTTTTTCTTTTGTAAATATTTACTAAATTACAATTTATTTAAAAAACTATTAATACAAATTTAATTTATTATTTTCGCAAAACTGATAATAAATTATTATTTTTAAGATTATTAATTTTTATTCATGGAATTAATTTTTCACTTCCTTCAGATGCAGAGTGAAATTTTTGGAAAAGAAATATATTTAATTAGATGTAAACTCATATTCGTAACATATTATCTTTTAATCATAAAAAATATCTTAATGATAGGAAATAGTGTGATTAATTATCTAAGTTTTTCAAGATTTGTATATACAAGTCATTGTACACTCTTTTTATTTTATTATTATTATTTTACAGCCTCTTTCCTCTATTTTTAAATATAACTGTTTGTGTACATTCTTATTAAATTATTTGCTCACATCAATAAGAAAATATTATTGTATGTATATTTAATTTTTGGCCCTCCTAAAAGTTTTTTACTAGTTCCACCATTTCTTTTACCTTACAATTAGTTTATATTCAAAGTTTGTAAATAAGTAATTATGAATTAATAATAGGTTGTCACCACTTGCATTGAGTAATATATTAAATTATCAGCTTTCATAGTTTTTCTTATTTAAATTATTGATTTGTCCATTAGTCCATGTGATCTGTGTGCGCGTATAAGTATCCACTTTTTACTGTTTTATAATATTCATTTTTACTTTTAAGTTCTTTTGTTTTGTTACATTCAATTATAAGTTGAGTTTGAGATCGATCTATATGTAGAGCTTCTTGTTTTTTAATTGAATGTGAGTTTTTCCTTATTTTAATCATAAATAATCAAGGATAAAGTATATGTTTTTCGCTTAAACTATTATTTTTATTACAAGACCATTGGGTGAAATATTATGCTCTTAGTTGGATTGGAGTAATACTTATCAAATAAAAAACCCTAATAATGGGTTGGTTGAGTAGTAAAGGCTTGAGACCAAGGTGTTGTCTCACTGTAGCCTTAGGTTCGAATCATAAAAACGATTGTTAATATTATTGCACGGATAGTATAGTTTATCGTTTCAGAAGTTTGTCAAGGTTAGAGGACTAGTCGAAGTACGAGAAACTAACCCGGATACCTGGTAACAAAAAAAAAAAAAAAAAAAAAAATTATTTGGCTGACTAGAATAAGAGATAATAATGCAGGAATTAATCAATAAGGAATAAAAATGGGGCTGTCACAAAGTACATGGACTGAATTTAAATCTTTTCTATTGAATTTAAATTAATTAGGATAAATGATAATATATTAAATTCTTAGGTTTCATAACTGTTCTTACTTGAATCATTAGATTTATCCAAATCTCTTCATCTATCATGCTTCTATGTGTGTTTCCATATCCGTTTGCACTTTAACTTTTAATATTGTTTGTTAAGTTACTTTTAACTGTTTAATTATTATTTGTGAGCAACTTCCGAAGTAGTGTCTTTCCAATATAGAAGAGTTAATTTTTAGGTCCTGGTTTAAGAACTAAAAAATTAACTCTTTACTTAGTTCTACTAGAATCATAAAGTAACATTTTGATCCCTTTCTAAAGGACCTTGTTGAAGTGAAGCCATTAAAACGTTGTGCGCTAGCTTAAATTGAATAAGTTGTGTGCTGCCGTTTTAATAAAGCTTGGGGTAATGCTGACGTTGATGGAAACAAGTACAATGGTGAGATTTACCCTTCAAGTCAACATTAAAGCAGCCCCAAAAAAGTGCAGAAAAACAGATTAGTCTTCTTCTCTGTTTTCGAAAAACAGAGTGCTCTCAAAATTTCCAGTTTTCAGTCCAAAAAATCAGTGTAGCTTCAGTGAGGAGTGTTAGTTCTTAGTCATTCTGTGAGGGTTGTTTGTTCTCTCAAAGATTAGAGATACCAGGAAGAGTTTCTCTAGATTAGGAGTTCAAAATGAGTTTGGTTGTGATTGAGTGACTTGTTCTGTAATTGTAAGTTCTTGATTAATTAGTGCAGTGAGCCCAAATATTCTGGAGTTCAACGTGGATGTAGTCTATCCAATCTTGGATAGGTGAACCACGGTAAAAATCTTGTGTTTGTTCTTGATTGTGTTATTGTGTGGATTGTTTTTGGTTTTGGAGTGATTGATATTGGAGATTGATTATTAGGCTTGAATCTTTACAGTGGTATCAGAGCTAGAATTTTAGGGTTCTTCGTTCTTTTCGATCTGCAGGTTTCTTGAAATCTAGGGTTCATTAAAAATTGGGGGTTTTTTCGATTGATCAGTCTCTTAGTACTCTAAGGTTCTTAGATCTGAAATTCGAGGTGTGAATCGTCCAATTGGTGGGTTTCTTGACATCTAGGGTTCGTTGAAATTTGGGGGTTTTTTGTCTAACTGTCCTGTTGTACTCTAGAGTCTTTAATCTTGTTAAACCGAGTTATCAATTCTCTAAAACTAGAGATCAATTTCAATTTCTAAGGATACGGGTAAATTCTTGGTATCCTTACCAAAACTCTCACAATGTCCACCACCACGGATGGAGATTACACAAATATGACGGCAAAATCGACTTCAAAGCTGGAAAAAAGAAGATGAAAGCGTTGCTTTCCGACAACAAGGTAGCTGTTGCACTGGAAAAGGACGCGGAGAAATGACCAGAAGAAAAATTGAAGAAGAAGGCAGGAGAAATAGATGAGGAAGCGTATATCTGATCGGATGAAACCTTTTTGATAATGTTCTAAGGAAGGTAGACGGTCTGGAGACTCCTCTTGCACTATGGGGTAAACTCAAAACCCTATATCTTTTGCAATCGCACCAAATCTTGCTTTTTAAAGGTGCTGCTTGTTCTCATATAAAATGGACAGTACTAAGTCTATTGATGATAATCTAGATGAATTCCTTAAATGACTCTGATATTGAAAGGTACAGATCAGGAATTAGGGGACACCAGTCTAGCTATGATATTGTTAAACTCAATAACTGAAGGTATCAAGTAGTTAAAAATTCTTTGCAGTATATTGGTTAGTACCTAGTCTGGATCTAATTACAGCTGGTTTAAAAGCTAGGGAACTAGAGCTGAAAATCCAAAAACGAAATGGTAATACAGTTGTAAAGGGTAAAATTGAGTCTGGTCAACCTAGTAAAGGTACTCAGCATAACCTAGTTATAAGAATAAGAAGAAGGGAAAGGGAAATAATAAGCCTAAAGGAGAAACAGAAAATGTTTTATTGTAACAAAACAGGCCACTTAAAGAAAAATTGCTTTGAGTGGATTAAAAATAGAAACAGGGAAACCTAGAGAGTAATTTAGCTCAACCAACATGTCATTGAAGAGTCTGAAGTTCTTACAGTATCTAAGTCAGACTGTGTACAGGATTGGGTATAGACTCAGGATGTTTTTTTCACATGAGTCCAAATATAAAATGGTTTCAGGATTGAAGCATGTGAGAATGAGACTGTTTCAGGGTAACAAACAATGCCTGTAAAGTGAAAGTGATGGGTAGTATATGTAACACCTACTGAAAACTGAAATATTAACACCCTCATTCCCATTTTGCCCTTGTTCTAATTTGGGAATTCCATCCATATCCTTTGATTCTTTACAAACTCACCCCACTCAACCTATTCTCCATGAAATATCCTTACAATTAACTCCCCACTTTTCCTGCTAATTAGGGTAGAAAGGTCAAATTGTCCTTAAGGAAGAAAATATCTAAAACTCAATAACCTTTTATTCGGCCCGTCGCGCGGCGGAAGAAACCTCTGTCGCCGCGGCGAAACTTTCCAGGGAGTTCCTTGATTTCAACACATCTCGCCGGCGAAGTTCTTCTTCTCGCCCGGCGAAGCACGGCAGACAGAACTTCTTCTGTTTTTCATCCAATTTTAGGGCAAACATTCGAACAAACAACAAAAACCAACTAGATTAAGGGCAAAAGAGGAAACAATAACAACGTACCTCAAGCGGGGCGTTACAATAACCTTAAAGCTGAATGATGGGAAGCTAATTAAATTGACTAAGGTTAGGTTTATCCCTGAACTCAAAAGGAATCTGATTCCTTAGGAACTCTAGACAAGTCGGTGTTGTTATAAGGCTGAACATGGTTGTCTAAATGTGTACAGAAATAACAACCTTATCCTGAAGGTGTTTAAAAGAACGGGCTTTATATTCTCTGTGGTCACTTTTATTCTGACTGTTTCAATTCTGCTTGTTTCTACTAACCTTTCTGTGACAGAGAAGTGGCAACCTCAGAATGGGCCACATGAGTCAAAAGGGGATGAATATCCTCAACCAACAGGAACTGTTTGGTAAGGACACTACAACTATCTTGATTTCTGTAAGACTTGCGTGTTGGGTAAACAACACAGGGTGAGTTTCACAAAAGGAACTCACCTTGCCTCAAACTGTTTGGAATACCTCCATTCAGATCTGTGGGGGCCTAAAAAGGTCAGGTCCCATGGGGGAAATTGGATTTCATGTCTATAGTAGATGATTTTAGTAGGAAAGTGTGGGTTTACCTTTTGAAATCTAAAGATGAGGCATTAACTAAGTTTAAGAGCTGGAAGTTGTTAGTGGAGAATCAAATAGATAAGAGGGTCAAGGCATTGGAAACTGATAATGGCCTAGAATTTTGTAATGCTGAATTGATCAATTCTATAGTGACCAAGGACTTAGGCATATGATGTTAGAATGATCTCAGCAAAATAGTGTTGCTGAGAGGATGAACAAGACCTTATTAGAGAAGATTAGATGCCTCCTATTTACTTCAGGGTTACCAAAAACCTTTGGGGAGAAGCTTTGATACTGCAGCCTACTTAGTGAATATGAGCCCTCTAGTGCAATAGAATTTAAGTGCCTGAAGAGAAATGGTCAGGGAGGATGCAACCTTGAGCCATTTGAGAGTGTTGGGTGTGCTGCCTATGCAACACAAGTGAAGGCAAGTTAGAACTTAGATCTATTAGGTGTGTTTTTTTGGGATACCAAGAAGGAACCAAGGGGTATAGGCGTGGAATAGAGAGTCACTAGGGATAAAAATCATAATTAGTAGAGATGTGATCTTTAATGAAAATGTCTTTCATGCAAATCTACTAATAGTGATGTAGGTACCTTAGTAACAATGAAGAATTTAGCCTAACAGATGTTACTCAATTGAGGTGAGCACAACAATACAGCAACCTGACTGCCACATTCTGAGACTGAATTTGAACCTGAAACTACTCTAGAACTTGCTGAACCTGCCCAAGAAGCTGAAGATGTAACGGAGAGATTGAGGAACCTAACAACTTGACTTGCAACAATACCAGTTAGCAAGGGATAGAACCAGGAGGGATATTAGACCACCTGCAAGATATTCTTATGCGGATTTGATATACACTACTTTGCTTGCGGGTACTGAAGTTCAGCGGATGGAACCTCATACGTTTGAAAAAGCAATGAGGTCTAAGGACAAGACAAATGGTGGCTGCCATGAAAGAAGAGATGCACTCACTTAAGGTAAATGAAACATGGTCTTTGGTCCCTAAACCCCAAGATCATAAACTAATACAGTGTAGGTGGCTGTTTAAACTTTAAGATGGTATGTCTGTGCATGATCCTCCTAGGTATAAAGCTAGATTAGTAGCTAAAGGTTATACCCAAAGAGAAGGCATAGATTTTAAGGAGATTTTCTCACCGGTAGTTAAGTACAAAACCATTAGACTTATGCTATTTAGTTGTCATCAGGACTTAGAATTAGAGCAATTAGATGTAAAAACAGCATTTTTGCATGGTAACTTAGAAGAGGAGATTTCATGTGCCAACCTCCTGGTTTTGTAGATAAAAATCTGCCTAATCATGTATGTTCACTGATAAGTCTTGTATGGTCTAAAACAGTCCACCTAGGCAGTGGTATAAAGGTTTGATTCATTTATAGTAGGTGTTGGTTTTATGAGGAGTAAGTATGATAGTTGTTTCTATTTGCATTGAGTGATAACATGCCAATTTATCTATGTTGTATGTTGATGATATGCTACTTATTAGCAAATCTAAGTTAGGATAGATGATTTAAAACAAAAACTCAGTTCTGAATTGATATGAAAGACTTAGGTGTTGCTAAGAAAAATCTAGGGATGGTAATAAATAGAAACAGAGCAGGTTGTGAACTTAAAATTCAGCAGCAATCATACTACAGAAATGGTTGCTCAATTGGGATGTCTGACTCAAAAATGGTATCTATGCCTTTAGCTAATCACTTTACGTTAAGTAAATCTCAAAGCCCCAAGTCTGATTCTGAGTTAATTAAAATGGAAAATGTACCTTATTCTAATGCAATAGGTTCAGTTATGTATGCTATGATTAGTACTAGACCAGACCTGTCCTTTGCTATTTCTCTGATTCGTAGGTTTATGTCTAATCCTGGAACTGAACATTGGTATGCATTAAAATGGTTGTTGAGATATATCAATAGTACATCACATGTTGGTTTGGAATATTGCAAGAGAGGTAATGCACTCGATCTTGTGGGGTATGTGGATTCTGATTTTGCAGGAGACAGGGATACTAGGAAGTCAACTACCTTTTATTTCTTCACTTTTGGTGGAAATTGTGTGAGTTGGAAGTCTCAGCTATAACCAATTGTAGCACTATCCACAACTGAGACAGAATATGTAGCAGTGGCAGATGTGTTTAAGGAAGCTTTGTGGCTTCAAGGAATTCTGTCAGAATTAGAACTAATGGATAGTGTAGTGACAATATATTCTGACAACCAGAGTGCAATACACTTGAGTAAAAATCCTGTCTACCATGAAAGAACCAAGCACGTGGATGTTCGATTCCATTTTGTTAGAGACTTGGTAGCACGGGGAGTGATTAATCTGAAAAAGGTGGCGACTGAAGACAATCCAGCAGATTTAGGTACCAAAGTTGTTACTACTGCCAAGTTCAAGCATTGCTTGGACTTGTTGTTTATAAAATAGGCAGTAGTAACTGAGCTATGAAGGAATATGTAATGGGTTAGCTGCACTAATGAGATTCTGGAACTGATGGTAGTGTTTAAGGGCTTCAAGGTGGAGATTGTTGAAGTGAAGCCATTAAAACGTTGTCGCATATGCTTAAATTGAATAAGTTGTGCACTGCTGTTTTAATAAAGCTTGGGATAATGCTGATCGTTGATGGAAACAAGTATCCAATGGCTGAGATTTACCCTTCAAGTCAACATTAAAGCAGCCCTAAAAAAGTGCAGAAAAATAGATTAGTCTTCTTCTCTTCGTTTCGAAAAACAGAGTGCTCTCAAAATTTCCAGTTTTCAGTCCAAAAATCAGTGTAGCTTCAATGAATGAGTGATTAGTTCTTAGTCATTCTGTGAGGGTTGTTTGTTCTCTCAAAGATTAGAGATACCAGGAAGAGTTTCTCTAGATTAGGAGTTACAAAGTGAGTTTTTGGTTGTGATTGAGTGACTTTATTCTTGTAATTGTAAGTTTTTGATTAATTAGTGCAGTGAGCCCCAAATATTCTGGAGCTCAATGTGGATGTAGTCTATCCAACCTTGGATAGGTGAACCACGGTAAAAATCTTGTGTTTGTTCTTGATTGTGTTATTGTGTGGATTGTTTTTTGGTTGTGTGAGTGATTGATATTGGAGATTGATTATTAGGCTTGAATCTTTACAGACCTAAATGTACTATTTTGTAATATTATTCTAAGATTAATATAATAATGTTAGGAGAACACATCCAATTAATATCCAGCCAAACAAAATCTTCCACTAGCTAGCTAATCTTTTGACACTTACCCACCTGATTAACCTTTTCAAAAAGTAGCAGCAGCTATCTTTCAATTAACTTGCCAGCATGCAATTGTCCCATGGTATTGTCCAACACTACTTGATCCTTATTATATTCATTAAGATAACATATAATTGATTTTTTATTTTTGCCCTCATATGGGAGCATCCAAAAGTGACAATTCTATGTGCAAAATGTTTCATACTTGATCTCCATATCCCAGAGAGATATCATTGAATGCAAAAGATTTATTGTTCCTTATCTATGGTCATGAAGAAGAACTTTGTGTTGGTTTTAGATTGATCCATAAAAGGTTGGATTGAACCCAGAGAATGTACGGACTTAGAACTGTCACGGGTCTTCAAATTATTCAAACATTATGTAATATTTGATTAATTGAGGATCCAATTCTATAAAGTTATTGGACTAGGGTTAATTAATCATTAATTAATTAACTTGATAATATCTATAAAAACTATTATTACAATGCAATTTAGAGTTAGAACTTAATTATTATTATAATTAATAAAAGATTTAAAATTAAACATAAAATACTAATCACGAAAATGAACAATAGCCACGTATGAAAAGATTTTGAGATATTTGTGGTGCAATCAAATTGGATTGGTTTTGGCTTCCCTTCCATAAATAATAATTTGTGTAACACGTTTTGTTTGGTATTTAATTTAGGCAGCCTTCTTAGATAACGTAACAAAATTTCCACAACATGAATCATTAGACGTACTAGTAGTATATATAATACAGTATATGGATAAATACTGTTCAGCTTTATTTAATAAGATATTAGCGCTTTGGGAAGTTAATCTTACAAAAGCGCGTCAAAAATATCTCCTAAATTAATTAATATCACTAATCATAATTTAAAAGTGTAAGATTTGAACCTTTCCTACTTTTGTGAAAAGATAAATACTATTTCACTTTATTAGCCCTTGAAAACCATGCATCTATGGATATATGTTCCTCAATTCCATACATGGATTAATAACTCATTTTCGTCTACCATTAATTTATATTAATTCATTTGTAGGATTTTTTAATTATATTGGAAATCAACTCCATTTAATGAAACAGTCTAATTTAATTCAATGCAATTTAATTAAGTAGTCAAACTGTTGAGTTTCACATTGAAAATTATATGGGATTTGAAGCTTTCATGAAGAGGATGAACTCTATAGGTCAATTATGAGTTGAATCTGAGAAGTCTCGAATTTTTATGCTATTACCAAAATTTATTACATCTATGTATCGATATGTGATAGAGTAATGCTAGCCTTACTCCCCCTTCTTACTCCTTTCTCTTACTCACTCATATGGCAGATGGGTGTAAGAAGAGAGAGAAGAGAGTAAAAAGTCTTACTCATTTTTCTTACTCACTCATGTGGCAGATGAGTGTACGGCAGGAAGGGTAGGACTTTTTTTTTTTGTTGGGTTTTGGAGTAGTCTATTTTCTGCCAGGGGAGGAACGAATCCACAAATCAAACAAGTGAACCATATTGTTCGAAGCGATCAAAGTGAGACTGGGACTACATACTATGCGAATAAAGTTCTAGTCGGTCAAGTCCGATGCTGAGATGACTGGACTCCCCAAAGAATGACATAGGGCCTCGAAAGCCACATCAAGCAACCTGGCCAAGTAAGAAGAGAGAGAAGGGAGTAAAAAGCCTTTTTACTCCCTTCTCTCTCTTCTTACATTCATGTGCCACATGAGTGAGTAAGAGAAAGGAATAAGAAGGGGGAGTAAGGCTAGCATTGCTCTATGTGACATTTGTTGTTGGCATCGTTTGTTTATTGGATACCAACATTATATTCATCGAAAAAAATTAGAGAAATGCAAACCTTACAAAGAGAAATATAAAGAGGGGCATATAAAGACAAATCATACCTTTAATCTTCATGATTGTCTCTCTCTCTCTTTTTCCTTTCTTTTAAGGACAGTATTTATCTTTGTATGCTCCTCTTTGTATTTCTCTTTGTAAAACTAATATTTCTCAAAAAATTTATTATACATACATGGAGACACTATTTGCGTCTGAATAAACTTCATTTTCCCACATATTTTCTATGCATTGATAAAGAGGTTGTCGAAAGAAGATATTTTTCTTGTGGAAGATATCTTGAAAATCCAAAATGATTTCAATCCATAAAATTAATCATAAAATCCATTAAAAATATCAGTTAAAGTTGAACTGGATTGAATTTTAGGTAGTGCAAAAGGATGAGGGTGAAACTAATCATATATCTTCAATAATCGAAAGATTATATAAGAAAGGGAGGCAAGTTGGTACTTTTTCACCAGAAAAAAAATATGGTCACACTCCAATTAATCGACAAGCCTAACATTTCATTTTGTGTCAACGACAAGAACTAAAATTATTGAGTACAATTTTAGATGCCCATACCTTTTTACCTACTTTGATGCAATGTCATAAATCATATTGCCAAATTATTTCTAGGTTTGAATGGATGTATGCATTTCCAGCATCAAACTGAGCAGTATCACATAACTATGGATAAATAAATCATTTTTTCAGAAACGCTAATTGGTTCACGCAAGTTCACATGGTTTTATGGACCTACTCATCCAATAATAACAACGATTAATTCATATACCCATATGATTCATACTAAATATTTATACATGTGCGGCATCTAGAAACCGCTACCTGGATATCAAGGCCATGTTAAAAATCGAATTATATATTAAATTATTCTACATGGTGGGATTCAAAAGTTGAATAAAAGATAAGATTATTCAAAAGTTGAATAAAATATATTACTATTGAGATGATTGAGTTGCATTTTGTTTTTGGTTCCCCAAGTAATACATTTGGTTTTATTGTTAACAAGGAAACATCTTTCATTTTTTTTTTCTTGATGACAAGTGTAAGAGCTCTGGTGTCATCCTTATTAGGGGCGTTCGAGAGACTATGTTAGATACTCTTCTTTCTCTTTTACTATCACAGGAACTCAAACTTAAAAAACTATATTAGATTCTCATTTGCTCTTTTCCCATCAGACCACCAGTCGTGGTTAAATCTTCATTCCCTTTTTACATGAACTACATATTCTATCTCCACTCTCCACTCTCCACTCCGTTTCATTTTTTTTTCCTTACAATTGTGTTCTTGATTAAACTTGAGATGGAGTTATGTATTATAAGGCAAATTAAAAGACAAGAGTGATGTTATTCAAGACCCACTCAAACTCTTTGTAACTTTCAAAATTGATTAAATTTAATCAATTTTAAATAGATCTTCTTTTATTCCAAAATTTTCTTTTTTTCTAATCATTTTGACTTATTCTCTTATCTCTTATTATGAATGAGAAGTAAAGTAACTAAATAAATAACAAGATTTCATGAAAAAGAAATCTTTATTGTACCTTTACTTTTTTGTTTTTTTCTCCTTTTTATTAGTTTACTTATTGAGAAGTGGATGACTCTAATTTTGTGATTTACAAGCAGTTATTAAAAACAATAAATTGTAAACAAAACCAATTCCAGGAAGAAACATTTAACGAGGAAGATGAAAACAAAGGTATAGGGTTTTGAATGTTTTTTCTTTTTTAACAATTCAAGAAAGTTCACAGGGTGAATTCATAAGAAAAAAAGGAATAAATTAAATAGATTTTCTCTTAGAATCTATTTTGTTTAAACGTTTCAGAACTAGAAAAAGGGAAATTTTCTTAATTTTAGTTTTAAAATATATTTTCATAAGAAAAAAATGAATTAACTAAATATATTTTAAATTTTAAAAAACTGATAATCATATTTAAAAGAGTTTAGATGGAGTTTAAATAACACTATTAAAAAAACAATCGCTAAAAAAGAAATGGCAAGTCCACGTTTATGGGCTTGGTCCAAATGTAGGAGTTTGGACTGAGCTTCAAAGTGACAACATTTACTTACCATAGAATAATTATAATAATAAAACTCCTCATCATGCCTTCAAACATTGTGCACGTGATTTTAATTTCAAATAATCATTATTATACACGCTCCTATAATATTCTTAAAGAGTAAACTACTTTTTCCCACCTAAGGTTTGCCTTAATAAAACTTTCCCATCTAAAAAGTTTCAAAATATCATTTTTCCACTTAAAATTAATATTCTGTTATCACCTTAAGCTGATTCCGAATGATTTTAACGATGAAAATTCTCTTCGTCACACCATTTGAACATTTGACCTCCTCTCTACAAAACCATTTTTCATTTAGGTATCTGATTTCTTACCGATTGTCAGCAATCATAAAGCTAAGGTTTTCTATTTTTAGTTGATTTCTGACTGATTCGGACGACGAATATTTAATTGATCATTACTATTCGATCCATCAACCTCCACTGTATAAAATCCCTCTTATCTTAGCTTTTGGTAACTCACCGAACGTTAATTGAGAAAGTAAAGTGTATTTTAAGTATTAATATAATATAATCTTTGGATAAAAAAATAATATTTTAAAGTTTTTTGGGTGGAAAAGTATCAGTCAAGCGAACGTTGGATGGGTAAAAGTTGTTTACTCTATTTTTAAAACAACAATTTCTCACTATAACGGGCCTGGGGACAATGAGTCTGCGCGGAACTAACTCGTGGGCCCATCAAACAAGACTGATTGGAATTACAATGATAACGTTAAGATACGAGATCATTTAACAGAGTGATGCTATTAGCTTCACCTTCATCTTATTTAATTTTATTTTTATTAGAACAAAATGTGTTTTATTTTTGGGAAGGCCAAGAAAATTCATTCATTCATCCATATAGTAGTCTATGCCTCTTTGTAAATGATGTAATAATAACTTGAATCTCTTCAACATGTATCAACTTTTTTCTTAAATGTTGAATGAAATATATAATTTGGCTAGTAAAAAGAAAAGACAAATTTAATAATATTCCATTTTGTCATCAAATTAGTTACAATTTTCTTAATGATTTGATAATCGTATGTTTTATAATTATATATTATTATCATTAAATTCCATTTAAACTTATTAATTATATAATTATGACCTAGCCTCTTCTAGTCTTCTTTGTCAATTTATACAATTAATTCTCACCTTTTAGCCTTCAAATTAAAAAAAAATATTATTCTAATGTTATATTACAAGTTTTTTCATCATTATTCTCACAAATATTGGAAAAGCTTTAATTTTTGAAGTAATTTCAATCTCAAGCTAGTATTTAACTTTTTAATAATGCTTTATTCTATTTGTGCAAGTTTTTAATTTGTGTATATATTTTTAAGTAGTAAAAAAGTAATTAATCAGTCTAATATTACAAACACATAAAAGACATTTATTTATTTATCATTCATTTGATATGTTTGACTATTAAAGGTAGTTGTTCTTTAATCAATAATTTACTTTATTGAATATAGCATAATCTATATTATGTTTTAAATTTATTATTTCTTTAGAGAGAGGACATCTAAATCCAATTACTTATCAAATTTGTTTGTCCGCTTTCCACCCAAGACTTCAATTAAAATTTAAATATACTTTTGTATCACAAATACATTTTGAGAAATAAGGTTTACGATGTCCCTATGACTAGATTCATATCTTATTTTTAATTAAAAAATTCTCTCAAATTGTGACAATTTGCTTAAAAAGGTTGTTCATCAAGAAGTGTTGTATCACTTTGAAGAATTTAAGAACAAAAAGTAAAGAAATCAAGAAATCAAGAAAGAGTAAAACCGACGAAGAAAGTTCTGGTAAACTGAAATTCTTTCATTAAGTGAAAACAGAGTAGGGGTAGCTAATTTATACACTCCCCATATTACACAAATACTCAGTCGTTTCAATTAAGTACATTTATACTAAAGACATAAACTTTGTAAAGTTTACAAACTAAACCCAATCATTACATTTAAAAACAAATCAACTTTACTCAATATCTCCTCTTAAACTAAACTCTCTTTTTCACCTTTTGCTCATACTCAATATCTTCCCTTGAACTAAAATCTCTATGTGTTATTTTCACCATCTGCTCATACTCAATATCTTCTTTCATTAACTACATCAGTTTTTCTCAACAACTCTAATATACTGCAGCTTCAAGAATCTTCGCACAAACCACCTCAAAACACACCAGCTATAAAATAGCTTCTAAAGAGAATCACACAATAAAAACAAACACACCAGCTGTCTCAGACTACACCAGCTTATCACACAATAAAAACAAACACACCAGCTATCTCAGACTACACCAGCTTATACAGCAGCTTTAAGGGAGCTTCACAATAGCCAACTCTAACAACAATTCAAACAGCAGCTCCACTAAACTAGCTACCCATCAGCTTTAAAGAAATCATATAATAGCCAACACTAACACTCCAGTTCACAAAAGCCAACTCTAATACACTGCAGAACAACTACAAAGGCTTAAAACAAAAAAATCAGTATAGCAATCAAAACTCTGATCAGCCCATCAGCTCTGTAACTTCTTTTTCAGGTTTAACAAAAATTAGTACACCAAACAATTTAACTCTGATCAACCCATCACAGCAAACAATTCAATTCTAATCAACCCATCAGCTCTGTAACTTCTTCTTCAGGTAAGAAACACAAAACAAACCTCACAATAGCCAGCTCTTAATATCCTGTAGAATAGCTACAATAGCTAGCAAACAATTCAATAAAAAAAAAAAAATCAGTCTCAGTACAGCAAACAATTCAACTCTGATCAACCCATCAGTTCTGTAACTTCTTCTTTAGGTAAGGAAGACAAAACAGTCAGTTTCTTTTTAAGAAAATGAAACCTATGTGCTGCAAGTGCCTTGGTCAGAACATTAACAACTTGATATTCCGAAGGCACATATTGAACTGACAGTCTTTTTTTAGCAGCCAACTCCCTCACATAATGCACATCAATTTCGATGTGCTTTGTTCTAGCATGAAACACCGGATTGGAGGACAAAGCCCCTGCACTCATATTGTCACACCAAAGAGTGGGAACATAATTGATTGCTATTCCAAGTTCTTGAAATAAGTTCTGGATCCAGACTAATTCAGTAGCTGCCTGACTAAGAGCCCTATATTCAGCCTCTACTGAAGACAATGCAACCACCTTTTGTTTCCTGGAACACCATTGAACCAGGTTACCCCCAAGGAAGATACTGTACCCTGTAGTGGATTTCTATCACCTAAGTCACTAGCCCAATTTGCATCAGCATATCCCTCTAACTGAAAGTGCTACTGTTTCTTAAAAAATAAACCATGCTGAATTGTCCCTTTAATATACTGAAGAAACCTCTTATAGGCTGTCCAATGATTGATTGTAGGATGCTGAAGAAATTGACTCAATCTATTGATAGCAAAGGCCAAATCAGGTTTTGACAAAGTTAGATACTGCAGGCCACCTATAAGACTTCTATAGAGTGAGGGTTGATCAAAAGCATCACTATCTTCTATTAGAAGTCTTGTGCATGTTGCCATAGGAGTATTACAAGGTTTGCATTCCGAGAGACCAACTTTGATTAGAAGATCTTGTGCATGTTTGGCTTGAGTAAGTAACTGACCTCCCTTGTTCCTATACACTTCAAAGCGTAAGAAATAGCTAAGATCTCCTAAGATTTTAATGCAAACTTCCTGTTTAGTTCAGAAACAACTTGCTTGATGAGGGTAGAATCATTCCCCGTGAGAAGAATGTCATCTACATAAACCAATAAGTAAAGAACTTGACTTCCTTTCTTATAGAAAAACAAACTGGTGTTAGATATACTGCTGTGAAATCCCCACTCAATGAGAGCAGTTTTCAATTTATCAAACCGGGCCCTTGGGGCCTGTTTTAAGCCATATAAAGCTTTGGACAATTTACACACATGTTTGGGGTACTGTTGATCAATAAAACCCTTAGGTTGTAACATAAACACTATCTCTGTAAGCTCTCCATTCAAAAATGCATTATTGATGTCAATTTACTGTATTTCCCAACTGTTATGCATAGCAAGAGAGAGCATAATCCTTATAGTTACTGGTTTAATTATTGGGGAAAAAGTGTCAAAGTAATCCAATCCAGGGGTCTGCTGAAACCCCTTAGCAACTAACCTTGCCTTATATTTCTATAGGGTACCATCAGGCTTCAATTTTGTCTTAAGAACCCACTTACAACCTACTACATTCATGTCTGAAGTAAGAGGTACCAGTTCCCAGGTTTTGTTTTTCATCAAAGCACCAAATTCCTCATTCATGGCTGTTTTCCATTAAGGAATTGTGATAGCTTCTGCATCATATTTTGGCTATGGTAAAGGGGACAGAATTGTAGTATAGGCTTGACCTATAAAATGCTGGAATTAGACTTTGATCTAGTGATCATGGAATGACTATTGATGATAGGTTTGGGTTGTTGAATGGGTAAAACCACTTCTAATTTTATTCCGGAAGGTGCAGTCTGATTAGCCACTAAGGAAGATTGTTGTCCATCATAATCTGAGATATTCTGAGCTGAGTTTGTTTTATCAGAAGGGTGGCAAGGTAACTCAGCTGTATTAGAGTTTCTTAAACTACTAACTAATTCTGGTGAAGAAGACTCAGCACTAAAATTATTAACCCCAGCATCAGCAACATCAGAATTATTAACACCAACATCAGCAACATCAGAATTATTAATAGCAGCATCAACAACATCAAAATTATTAACACTAGCATCAACAACATCATAATTATTAACACTAGCATCAACAGCATCAGAATTATTAACTCCAACATCAGCAACATCAGAATTATTAATAGCAGCATTAGCAACATCAGAATTATTAATACCAGTATCAACAACATCAGAATTATTAATAGCAGCAGCAACACCAGAATTTATCATGCTTTCTACATTAGAGTTTAGACAATGAGACAAGTTCCAGGATGACTGCAATCCTTCAATATTAGAGTATAAGTTAGACTCTGCAGAATCCAAATCTTTGAATAAAAAACACCTAAATCCAGTCTTGTAGGGAAAGACCTCTTCATTGAATTTAGCTTGTTTTACAATGTACACTTTGCCTGTAGAAGAGAGACACTTGTATCCTTTATGAGATGAGCTATACCCAATAAAAACACACTGCTCAGTATGATAGGATAGTTTATGCTTTTGGTAGGGTTTTATAAAAGGATAACAACAGCACCCAAACACTTTCAAGGCAGTATACTCAGGTTCCTTTCCATATAATTTTTGATAAGGAGAAATATCTTCTAATGCTGAAGAGGGCAGTCTGTTTACAACATACACTGATGTACTAAAAGCTTGCCACCAAAGACACAATGGCATACTAGCATGTGCTAACAAAGTCAAGCCAAATTCAGTGATGATCCTATGTCTCCTCTCTACCCGACCATTTTGCTGGTGCAAATAAGGACAAGGGTGCCTAAAACTAATACCATGCTGCTGCAAATATCTAGTAAAAGATCAAAATTCACCCCCCCAATCAGTTTGCAAACACTTAAGCTTAGCATCTAACTGTTTTTCAACAAAACAATGAAAGTATGTAAAAACCTTAAATGCTTTAAACTTAAACTTCAGGGGGTATATCCACATGTGTCTACTATAATCATCTACAAACAACATATAGTACTTAAAACCCTCAGAAGAGTTCACGGGTGCAGGATCCCACAGATTAGAGTAGACCAACTCAAGGGGTTTAGTAGTTGCAGAATCAGACTTGGGAAAAAAGGCTCCAGACAGCTTGCCAAATTGACAAGACTCACAAACATCATTATTATCAAAAGAAGCAGTTACATGAATCTTATTCAGCACACTCTTAAGAGTTTTGGCTTGTGGATGCCCCAATCGAGCATGCCACAGCTGTATCAAACTAAGAGGTATATTGGTTTTTTGTGAAATAACAAGAGCTTTATTAACACTACAACCATTAGTATGAGAACTGGAAATAGTTTCAGCAGGAGACAACTTATTTGAACAGGAGGTGGATGATGCAGCAGTGGGTAGAGAAACTTGCAGTCGATATAGGCCATCTTTGAGAGATCCTTGAAGCAATATCTCACTAGTCCACTTATCCTTTATAAGACAATGGTTAGAGTGAAACTCAACTATCACACCATTGTCTTTTGTAATTTAAGATATGCTTAATAAATTCTTAGCAATGTGAGGGACACATAGCATATTTTTGGGAAATAAAACTCTAGAGGAAGTATTTGAGTTTAGAAATGACACACCTGTGTGTGAGATTGGAACTGTTTGGCCATTTCCTACTTGGACAATTGCTCCACCATGATAATTGTCCTGAATCACCAGATTCTGCAGATCAAAGGTCATGTGATTTGTGGCTCTAGAATCTACATACCATGTTTGATCTTTCACAGTATGTGGAGTAGCAATTGATGTACCAAAAGATGAAGAGGCAGAATGTTGTTGCTGTGATTCTCTATCTGAAGCAGGAGACAGACCATATTGAGACTGATGAAGGTATCCAGTATTATAGGCACTTTGTGAATTAGGAGCATGATTTCTAGAATACTCAACTTGAGAGTTAATTGGCCGGCTTGTCCCTGCTGAGGTAAATGAAGTAGGAGCTAGATTGGTACTAAACTGACTTGGCCCAACTCTACTTGCTAATAAAGCTTGTGGTGATTCATGAGAGTCCATATCAACTAAGGAGTTCTGTGGAGTGTTGACATTGTTAAACCTAGTAGGCTGTCCAGCATTGTAAACAGGCTGTCCAGCATTGTTAAAACCTCCAGTATTGTATCCACCGCCAATATTATAGCCTGATCCATAATTGACAAATCCCTGGCATTCATGATTAAATCTGTGATAGCACTGCAATGCTGAGTGACCTCCTTTACCACATGCTTGAGAAATTAACCTTGATCGAAAATAACCTCTGCCTCTGCCTCTACTGCGTACCAGTTGAGAATTATAAACCTGATATTGACTAAAAGAAGTAAAACTATCCCCTAGAGCTATCTGTTGTGGGTGATGTTGTTGTATGAGGCCAAATTTAGGTTTGGAAAACTGGCTTTGCAGTGGATTGACCAGCTGATTCTGAGGTGTAGGATAAGGAATACTAGGAAAGGACTGTAAGGGTTGGAGCTGTGGGTGAGCAGTTTGTGTATATGGTATGGTATTAGCAGCATCAAATGTGTAAGAGTTAAAGACCTGTGAGGTTGTATTAGAATCGTTCAGACCTTGCTTTGAAACCATAAGTGCCTTATGAAAATTAGTAAAGGATGCATGTTGCCTTTCTAGTCTAATTTCATGTTTATAGAGCAAAAATTGTGCCTCCTGCAGTGTGGTTTGGCTATTGGTTGAAACTAAGTTGGCTACTACCGCATGATATTTAGGCCCAAGGCCATCCAGGATATACAATAATAGTTCTTCATTAGTTAAATTGACACCACTAGCAATCAATTCATCCCCTAGTTCTTTCATTCTCAATACATATTCATTAACAGTGCTAGCATCTTTCTTGGTAGTTTGTAACAAATTGCGAAGATGTAGGGTTCTAGCTTTAGAGGCAGATTGAAAATGCAATTCAAGAGTATTCCAAATTTCATAAGTAGTAACACACTTAGCTTTATGGCGAAACATTGTCTTTGATACTGTAGAAAATAGCCAACTTACCAAGAATTGTTAAATCTTCTGCCATGCAAAGTAATCTGGATTCGGTTTCTTAACCGTCTATCCAAGTTCATTTGACTTTTCAAGAACGAACATTGGTGGACACATTCTTTCTCCAGTAACAAAAACTTCAATTCCATGTGAGGTAAGTGTGGGTAGGATCTGCGACTTCCAGAATGAGTAGTTTCTTTCCAAAAATTTCACGAAAAGGGTGGGTAAAGTAGGAGGATTGCTTGGAATGCTAAAGCTTACACTTTCAGTGTTCATCTTTACTAATTTTGAGTGAGAGTTATCCAAATCAAAGCTAAGATTTACCATAGACGTGTGTCTAGGGCTCTGATACCATGAAGAATTTAAGAACAAAAAGTAAAGAAATCAAGAAATCAAGAAAGAGTAAAACTGACGAAGAAAGTTCTGGTAAACTGAAATTCTTTCATTAAGTGAAAACAGAGTAGGGGTAGCTAATTTATACACTCCCCATATTACACCAATACTCAATCGTTTCAATTAAGTACATTTATACTAAAGGCATAAACTTTGTAAAGTTTACAAACTAAACCTAATCATTACATTTAAAAACAAATCAGCTTTACTCAATACACTTAAAATATTTCGATTTAATCTTAAATTTTTTTGACAATTTTTGTTCTCTCAGTTGGAAGTAAAAAGATTTTGATTTTTCTTAAAATATTTAACATATATGTTGAGATTTAATCTCAATAATAAATCAACTTTAGTAATAGATAAATTCTTATCATAGACTTGCAAAGATTTAGACACCTTTCTGCAATTAATTTGATCAAAATAAGAATGAAAACTTAAAATAGGAAATGACATAAAATCCCACAAGCATATATGTGGTATGAGCAAAAGAAGAAGTTAGAGTAGTTGTGCTTAAGTTTGTTAAGAGTAATATTATATTTACAAAGTGTTCTGACATTGTCCTTTAAATGACATATCAATTAATGAGTTGACTTTGTAAATTTTCTCTCCCGTTCATAAGTCTTCATACAAAGAGATGAATATAAAGTGTCGTGACATTGTCCTTTAAATGACATATCAATTAATGAGTCGACTTTGTAAATTCTCTGTCCCGTTCATACTTTGCCACGTAACTTTATACATATATCTTTATATAAAGACTTTGTAAGTGTCATATTATTCGTTTGCTAATCTTATTATTAAAGTAGTTAAGCTGGTTTAAGGAGAGCAAATGAAGTTCAATTTAGTGTTGTCAAGCCCCGTTAGTTTTATCGTTAGTTTTATAAGAAACCAATAGCGGCAGGTCACGACTTCTTCCTTAGTTCCTAAGTAGCTCTTTATCTCTTTTGTATATAGACATGAGAACAAGCAGATGTGAATTAATTAAGCAATTTTTTATCTAAATTTTTGCCTTAAATTGTCTCTTTAGAATTCAGTTTCACTTGGTATTAGAGCCAGTGACACATGTCTAAGACGCTTGATTTTGCTGGATTTTCTAATCCACCAAACAGTCTTGAGAAAGTTCACAACTCTTCAATATTTGCAAATTCATCCTCTTCTTCGTGAATTGTTCTCTCTTCAAGTCTTCAAGCAATCAATCCGAAGCTTAGGAAGGATTATTACAATTTTTGGAGATCTCAAGTTCTCTTTGCAGTAGGTTTTCATAATTTAGAAGATCACTAACATGCCTTACATCTTGTCCTCCACCTTTTCTGATGCAGAAAATATATTATTAAAATTCTTTAGGAAATACGATTATATTATTTCCTTATATTTTGATTTTTCTACTCTTAAATTCTTATTTTATTTTATTAGTTCTAATTAAATTAGATTTCTTGTTTTAGACGCTTTCCAGATTAGAATAAATGAGAGATAAAAATCAACAAGAAACCAGCTAGGAAAGTAGCTGAGAAAATGCAGGAAAATGAAAGAAAAGAAGGGAAAGTTTTAAGGAAGAGAGAGTAATTGGTTTTCTTTCTTATTATACAATAACAGCTAAAGTGTTGTATTTATTCAAAATTGCATTAACATGATTAATGCATGTGATTAATAGAATAACAGAAAATAAAAACAGTTTTAACAAACTCTCTAACAGTGAGCTCTTGACAGTCAACGTGAGTCAAAGCTTCAGCATTTTCTCATCCTAACATCCACCCGTAAGCTGGACCTCTGAAGTATTTGGTGTTTGTCAACTTTCAGTAGTGAGTTGAGCTTTAGCATTTTCTCATACTAACATCCACCCGTAAACTGGACCTCTAAAGTATTCAGTGTTTGCCAACTTTCTGAGCTTCACCATTTTCTCATCCTAACATCCACTCAATCACTTATTAAAGAATTCACTAATGTAGTAGCTGCTCAGCAGTAGAAGAAACTTATCAAGGGACTTCTCAGCAGCTGTAAGGAGCTTGTCTGGTAAGTTTGTTCCTTAAAAATTCAAACCTAGAAGCTGAAAGAGCTTTAGTAAAGATATCAACCTTTTGAAACTCAGTGGGTACATATTGGACCTTGAGTTTATCGGCAGTGACTTGCTCTCGCACATAATGAGCATCAAGTTCAATGTGCTTAGTCTTGCCATGAAAGATAGGGTTAGAGGCCAATGATCCAGCACTCTAGTTGTCACACCAGATGATTGGAATTTCTGGAATTTCTGACAGAGAAAGGCCAAGTTCAGAGAAGAAACTACAAAACCAAATCAATTCTATAGCACCTTGAGCTAGAGCTCTGTATTCTGCTTTAGTGGATGACAAGGCTACTACCTTATATTTTCTAGAGGTCCATTGAAGTAGATTTGACCCAAGGAAGACACAACAACCACTGGTGGACCTACGGTCATCAAGACCGCTTACCCAGTCAGCATCTGTGTAACATTCCAGGTTTAATCTGTGACTTTTAGTGAATTGTAAGCCATAGTTAGATGTGCCTTTAATGTACCGAAGTAACCTTTTGCATGCCTGCCAGTGTAGTTGTGTGGGAGCTTTGAGAAATTGGCTTAATTTTTTGACACAATAGGCAATATTAGGTCTAGATAAAGTTAGGTACTGGGGAGCTCCTATTGTGCTTCTATAAAGAGCTGGATTTTCATAAGGCTCCCTGTCTTCCAAAGTTAACTTGGTGCCAAGAGCCATAGGAGTAGTACAAGGCTTACATTCTCCCATGTTAGTCTTTTCCAAAAGATCTTTGGCATACTTTGCTTAATTCATATGAAGGCCTGACTCAGTTATGGATACTTTAAAGCCAAGAAAATACCATAAATATCCTAAGATTTTTAAGGCAAATTGAGTGTTTAAGTCTTGAATAGTAGCTTGCACTAAAGCAGGATCATTTCCAGTTAGTAGTATATCATCCACATAAACTAAGACATACATGATTTTCTCATCCTTTTTATAAACAAAAAGGCTTGAATTTGCCACAGAACGTGTAAAACCCCACTGCAAAAATGCTTTTTTTTTAGCTTCTTAGACCAGACTCTTAGCGCTTGTTTTAAGCCATAAAGAGCCTTGGTTAGTTTACATACATGATAAGGGTGTGCATGGTTAACAAACCCTTCAGGTTGAGTCATGTATACTGTCTCAGTAAGTTCACCATTTAGGAACACATTATTGATGTCAACCTGCTGTATATCCCACCCATTATTCACCGCCAAGATGAGAATCACACGAACAGTGGGAGACTTTACCACAAGACTAAAGGTTTCCAAGTAGTCTACACCTGGAGTTTGCTAGAAACCTTTTGCCACTAACCTGGCTTTGAACCTTTGAACAGATTCATCAGAGTTGTACTTAATTCTAAACCCATTTACTACCAACTGGGTGCATTTTGGATGTGAGAGGAACCGACTCCCAAGTGTTGTTAGTCAGCAGGGCATCAAATTCAGTTTGCATGGCAACCTTCCAGGATGGATGAGTGAGAGCTTCTAATACTATAGCTGGTTCTTTGGTGTCAAGGGAGGAAACTAAGACAGTATTATGAGCTCTAGTCTTAGACCTAGTGAGCATATAATGTGTATTTAATGATAGAGGGCAGGGTTTGGCAAGAGGCAAAGAGATATAAAAGGGAATAGAGTCATAAGACTCATTGGAATCTAAAGTTTGAGGTGTCAGCATGGAGGTTTGAGACTGATCTGATAAGTTTGTGTCTAGGACAGAATGAGAGGTACTGGCATGTGTTGAAGGATCAAATGTAGGAGACTCATTAAAAGAAGAGGTTGGTTGGAGAACTAGGGTAGAGTCTGATGTATCTGAAGTGTTGGACTGATTTAGTGTGGTAGGACTAGTGGAGATTGTTTGAAGATCTGGACTAGAAAGTGATGTATCTGGTAGTTTAGACTGATTAAGTGTGGTAGGATCATTAGGAGGTATAGACTGCATATTGGAATGCTGAGATGAAGGTAAAGTAGATGGAGGTATATGCCACACAGAAAGATTGAAAGAATGTGAATGAGAGTCAAATTGACCTGAATCATTGGAAGACATAGAAACAGATGCATTAGTGGATTGAAAAGGAAATTCAATTTCATCAAAACTCACACTTTGATAGACATAAATGCGACCAGAGGGATCCAAACGCTTATAGCCATTGTGATGTAAACTATACCCAACAAAAGTGCATTTTGTAGTATGGAAATTAAATTTGTGACTGTTGTATGGTCTAAGAAAGGGGCAAACAACACAACCGAAGACTTTGATGGCTGAATAGTTTGGTAGAGTGTGAAACAATTCTAAAATGGAGATAAATGTGACAGAACTGGTGTGGGAAGTCTATTGGTGAGATAGGTTGCAGTTTGAAATGCAAACCACTAGAATTTGAGTGGCATACAGGCTTGGGCAAGCAAGGTAAGACCTTGTTCCACAATTTGTCTATGTTTTCTCTCCACTCTACCATTTTGTTGGTGAGTGTGAAGACAAGGATGCCTAAAAAGAATGCCATGTTCTTGAAGGTAGGGAACTAAGCTTCTATATTCTCCACCCTAGTTGATATGAACACATTTTATTGAGGTATCAAATTGTTTTTCAACCAAGAAATGAAATTGCTCAAAAACAGCCTGAGTTTCAGATTTGGCTTTTAAAGGGGAAAGCCAAGTGAATCTACCATGATCATCCAGAAATGTAACGTCCACATCAAGGTATGTAGCTTTATTTATGCCTTAATACCCTTAGTTGAATTTTGTTAAAGTTATCTTGATCAAGTGTGAAGAAAATTCCTTAAACCTTCATTAAAAAATGATCTTTTCACTCATAATTAGTTAAAAAAGTGGGGAGTGAAAAGAAGTAGAATAACATGGAGAAGTTAATACAAATGGGGGCATTTTTGTAATTGATTAAGGGACATAGATGGAATTTTTAGAAAGTGCAAGGGTAAAATGGGAAACTATATATATATATATTATTATGTAATAAGAGTTCAAGAAGAGAAACCCTAGCCATTCTACCCATAGTTTACGCCACCTTCACCCTAAATTCTCTCAAATTTCTTCACTCAATTTTCAAGGAAATTCATAGGATTTTAGTTCAATTTTGATAGATTTTCAATCGTAAGCATCCAAAGGTAAGATTCTTGCACCAAGATGTGAGATTAAATTTTAAAGTTTTGAGTTCTTATGGTTTTATATGCTTAGGGTTTAAGAGGAAAGGGAATTCTACCAAAGAGAGATTATAGTGTTGGAGTTACTCAAATTCAAGGTCAGTAAATCCAACTTTAGCTTTGATTGGATAAATACTTGTGTATATAAATTTTTATATGTTGTATGTGTGTTTGGATGATGAGAATTATGGATTGAAAATTGAGGTTGTTTGATATGTGAATTTCATGGCCATGAGAAGTAATTTATTATATGTGATGAGAAGTAATTTATTAGTATATGATGAGAAGTGACTTATTAGTATGTGATGAGAATTGATTTATTAGTATGTGATGAGAATTGATTTATTTGTATGTATTGAGTTGATGGGATTTTTCGATGAAAAATGAAAGAATGGATGTAAAAAGGTGGATGATGAAATTTGGCTAGGTTGATTGTTGGCTTTAGTGTAATGCCCCCATCGAGGTACGTAGCTTTACTTATGCCTTTATACCCTTAGTTGAATTTTGTTAAAGTTATCCTGAAAAAGTGTGAAGAAAATTCCCTAAAATTTCATTAGGGGCAAAATGATATTTTCACTCATAATTAGTTGAAAAAGTGGGGAGTGAAAAGAGATAGAATTTCATGAAGAATGCAATAAAATGAGGGCATTTTGGTAATTGACTAAGGGACATAGATGGAATTTTATAGAAAGTGCAAGGGTAAAATGGGAAACTATAAATAATATTTTGTTATATCAAGAGTTGAAGAATAAAACCCTAGCCATTCTTCCTCCACTTTCACGCCACCTTCATCCCCAACTTCTCTCAATTTCTTCAATTCTTTTTCAAGGGAAATTCATAGATTTTGGGTTATTTTTAGTGGAATTTCAATCCCAAGCATCCTTAGGTAAGATCCTTGCACTAAGAAGTGAGTTTTAATTTTTAAAGTATTGAATTTTGATGATTTGTGTTCATAGGATTTAAGAGAAAGAGAGTTGGATCAAAGAAGACTATTAAAGTATTGGATTGCTCACATCTAAGGTAAGTAAATCCTACCCTAGTTATGATTGAAGCAATATTGTGTAGAGAATTTCTTTTATGCATATATGTGTTTATATATGAAGAATTGTTGATGGAATGGATGCTGAATGATGATTAGAATTTATCCATAAGAAGTAATGTTTGTGTACTAGCTGTTTGATGAGAGTTTGGATGAATTATGGAAGAATTGGAGTAGAATTTATGGAGTGTAAATCCTGGACAGGTTTGGCATTAATCTTAGAGAATTTTGTTCAAAATTTTGGTGGCTTAGAAGATACGTAGAAGTGTAGCCAATTTGGAGCTTGTGTGTGCACATAAATTATTTGATGAAATGTCAAAGAAAAGTACATGTATGAGTATGATTATTTGTTATCTTGAGATGAGTTTGTAGATGGTAGAGAATGACATGTGTGTATTCCATATTGCATTATTGCATCTAAACATGTGAATTTAGAAAGAATTATAAATATGAACCTATCTATATGCATACATACTCATAAGAGCATGAAAAAGCATTAAAGAACATTAACGAGTAAATAGAAAGAAAAGAGAATATTAAAGAAATTCAAATCTGAATTTTATTTAAAGAAGTATAAAAAGATAAAAGAAGAGAAGGTTGTTGCGATGGGGAACCCGTGAGTGACATAGCCCCGCATGCACGCCGCCTTTAGTGAACGACCTTAGAATTCAGAAAGAAGAATTGTACAGTCCGTTAGAAGTGCATGTGGATGAGGATCGTACCCAGAATTAAAGAATACACTCACACGGCCAGGGTTCCAAATCCATGCCTTAACCGAATCCGATCGGCAAGAAAGAAAGAAAGAATAGAAAGAAAGAAAAGAGAAGAAAGAATAAAAAAGAAAGAAAGAATAGAAAGAAAGAAAGAATAGAAAGAATAGAAAAGAAAGAATAGAAAAGAAAGAAAAGAAAAGAAAGAATAGAAAAGAAGGAAAGAATAGAAAGAAAGAAAGAAAGAAAGAATAGAAAGAATAGAAAGAAAGAAAGACTAGAAAAGAAAGAAATATAGAAAAAGAAAAAGAAAACAGAATAAGAAAAATAGAAAAGAAAATGCACATTCTATGCATTTGTGCATTTGCATCATATCTATGCATAATACCAAGCCTATTATCATGGGTAGTGAGAAATTAGAAATTGAGAAAGAACAGAGAAAAAACAGAGAAAGGATAGAGAAAGAACAGAAAAGAATAGAGAAGTGTGATGTAAGAAAAGAAATTCATAATTTAAGCAACAAAGAGAAAATAGCAGAGTGCGTTTACTTACTGAGCAATTAGTGCTCACCCCGTTGTTTTAAATGTTTTCCAGGTAGTAGGTGAGATGCGGTCGCTTGGAATGTCAAGAAGCGGAAGGGTTTGACAACACTGTCAAGTTGATGTTTTGTGACTTTATTACATTATGTAAAGCTTTGTATGTAAAGAAAAATTAGATATGGGCCCATTATTTTATACTCATCCACATGTATATTTTCTTATATATATTTAGTGAGTTTTACTGTTATCTTATGAGTATACTAACTAGCAAGATAGTATTACATTTAGGGAGTTGTTTGCTCCAACTTTGGTGACTTGAGAGATATGTGGAAATGTAACCAATTTAGGGTTTGTATGAGCATGTAAGGTGTTTGATGAAATGTCAAAGAAAGTGCATATACATGAGTATGTTGGATTATAACTTTGTTATGGAAATGTTGTTGGTAGAGAATACTAGTTTCATAATGATATCTTAATATGCCATAATGCATTCATAAATTTGAGCATTTGCACTTAGAAAGAATAGCAAAGAATGAGCATATTTACATGCACATATACATGCATGAGAACATTAAAGAATAAAGAGAAAGGCAGAAAAGAAATTAACTGTAGAATTATTGTTTTAAGAAATATAATTAACGAACAATTGAAATCTGAAATTTTACTTAAAGAAATATAAAAAGATAAGAGAAGAGAGGGTTGTTACGATGGGGAGCCCGTGAGTGACAGAGAAACAAAATAGCCCCACATGTACGCCACCTTCAGTGAGTGGCCTCAGAATTGAAATAAGAAGTTGTACAGTCTATTAGAAGTGCATGTGGATGATGACTGTACCTAGCAGAGCATACCTACATGCACACCGCCATAAGCGAACGGCCATAACAGAGAGATACAGTGCTTGTACAGTCTATGAATAGTGCATGTAGATGAGGACTGTACTCACTCACATGGCCAGAGTTCCGAATCCATGCCTCAACCAAGTTTGACCGGCAAACCAGAATAGAAGAGAATAGAAAGAATAGAGAAGAAAAGAAAGAAAGAATAGAAAAGAAAAGAAAGAATAGAGAAGAATAGAAAAGAAAGAAAGAATAGAAAAGAAGAGAAACAGAAAAAGAAAGAAATGCAGAAAAAGAAAGAAAACATAAAAGAAACAGAAAACAAATGAGAAATAGAAAACAGAAAAGAAAATGCATCCCTTATGCATTTGTGCATATGCATTATGCCATTTCTACTATTCTGAGTTAGTTTCTCTTGTAAGCGAGAAACTAGAATCTTAGAAAGAGTAGAGAAGAATAGAGAAGTTTGATGTAAGGAAAGAAATCGAGAATACGAGTAATGGAGGAAGAAGAGTAGCATAGTGGATTTACTTACTAAGCAATTAATGCTCACTCTGTTGATTTTACTGTTTTTGCAGGTAATAGATGAGATACGGTCGGATAGAATGTCAAGAAGCGGAGGAGATCAAATGGCACTAATGTCCAATTGTATTTTGAGTTTATGTATATGATTTTCTTACTTAATATAGAGAATTTGTATATGAAAGTAAAGTTCGTTTTGGGCCCATTATCTTATACTTATATACATATATGTTTTCTATAATATATTTAGTGATTTCATATTATAATTTCCTAGAGTCTAGAGAGAGTTATTACAAGAAATTGGATGTAATATTTGAACCCTTCAGGTGATGGGACTGGAGAAGGCCCCTAAAGGTTAGAGTATATTAATTCTAAGGGTTTAGATGCATGAAATGAAGACCTATGACAAGTTGACTGATGTAACTTTCCATACTTGCATGCTTGACAGAATGTAATGTCATTCTTAGTGTGATGAGGAATTTTTAATTCATTGAGGATTTTTGTAAGGACTACCATATGTGGATGGCCAAGCCTGCTATGCCATAACATAACATTGGTTTTTTGTGCTAGTAAAGACTCAAACTTATGCAGTTTATTTATAGTATTGTAATTAGTTATAGAGTGCATAACATCTGAAACAAAAGAGTCAGTATGCTGTACATTAGTGTTATTGAACGGAATATTACATGCTGAAGTACAATTATTAAAGGGAATGGAGATAGGGAACTGTGAGTGTTTAGCAGATGATGCATGTACTATTTTATTGAAAGAGTGGAGAAATGAAGTAGGACAATTGCTTTTAGACTTAAAGTTGGGGTGAGAAGCCATGAAAGAAGAAGTGATAGGAGCTGGAACTTGTAGTCGATAGAAGCCATCTTTAAGCATTCCTTGAAGAAGAATGGCTTTGGATATCTTGTCCTTTACCACACATGAATCAGTAAAAAGCTCAGCTGAAACATCATTTTCTTTGGTTAGTTTAGACACACTAAGAAGATTCTTTGTGATATATGGGATACACAAAACATTCCTAAGGTGTAAGACTCTATTTGGACAAAATAAAGTAACAAAGCCAGTATGAATAAGGGATAGAAGCTCACCATTTCCAACCTAGAGTTGTTCACTGCCTGCATAGTTGGCACTGCCCATGAGTTGTGAGAAATCTGAGGTAACATGGTCTGTGGCTCTAGAGACCATGTACCAAACACTGTCTTGAACCATGGAAGGTGTAGCAATGTAGTTGATAGCTATTAGAGTTTGTTTATACTGCTGAGACTGTGTAATCAGTGCTTGATTGTTCATGTAAGTAAATGATGATGAGCTTGACTGGTTATCGGTGTTCACAGCCATGGTTCCATGATCTGGAGTATGTTGTGAAGAAATTGATAAGCCTGACTGTAAGCCTGGTGCATAATGATGAGTTGTAGTTGCAAGATACTGATTTCCAGAACTAGGATACTAATGTCCAGGGTTAAAAGTAGGTGATCTTATATATCCAGGAGAATTAAAGTTGCCCCTAATCAATGAGCTGTTTCCTGTGTAATTTACATCAAAATGTTGATAACAATGTAGGGCCAAGTGTCTTGTTTTGCCACAAACTTGACAAATAGGTTTCCCTCTGCCATCAAGAAATCCTCTAGAAAGTTGTTGATTCTGGAACTGATTTTGAGGAGTGGAATATAAGAACTGATTTGGATTAGTAGTAAGGTAGGGCATTTGATTGAAAGTAGAGGGGTTAAATAAGGAGGTCGGATTAAAGGTGGAGATTTGGTGTCTAGGAGATGATGCTGTGTGAATATGAGAAAATTCAGTAGGGAATGAGGAGGATTGATTGGTTTGTGATTTTTTGATATCATTATCAATGGAAAGAGTGGCTACATTGGCTAAACCACCATGGAATTCATTGTGAATAACTGAACACATTGCAGCATTTGCTCTTTCTAGCCTAAGCTCAAGTTTTTGTAGCACAATTTGTGCTTCTTGGATAGAAATAGGGTCAAGTTTTGACTCCAATGTAGTAGTAATGTTCGCAACTGCAGCATCATATTCTGAGTCTAGGTCATCTAAAATATAATTGAGAAGTTCCTCATCTGTTACAATGACTTCAATTGCAGTTAAATTTTCGGCAAAGCCTTTCATTTTTAGAAAGTAATTGTGCATACTCATATTTTCCTTTTTTGTGTTATGTAAAAGACTCTTAACATGAAGAGTTTTGGCTCTTGATTCAGATATGAATTCTTTCTCTAAGGTGAGCCAAATATCAACAGCATATAAACACTTTGAAATCACAGCAAACATTGACTCAGAGATTAACGATAACAACCAACTAACTAGTAATTTGTTAGTTTTCTTCCAAAGAATATAATCAGGGTTAGGTTTTTTGATTACCTCTAAATTCATATTATCTGATTGTGTTCTTATGAAAGGGGCAGGACAAGCAATCAAACTAGTCAAGTGTTCTTCAAGATCGTGAGCTCCAACAGCAAATAACACCTGAGATTTCTAAAATCGATGATTATCACGAGTCAATTTTGGAGAAATAATTGGCAAGGTTAAAGAGGATATTAAAGATGAACTGGCAAAGTTGACTGTTTCAGATGTAGGTCTGGAGTTTGTATTCTTGCCAGTTTTGGTAATGGGAGAAGAAAAGGAAGAGGAATCAGCCATTGTGACGTTTGTCGATGGCTCTGATACCAAATGAGGGATAAAAATCAACAAGAAAGCAGCTAGGAAAGTAGCTGAGAAAATGCAGGAAAATGAAAGTAAAGAAGGGAAAGTTTTAAGGGAGAGAGAGTAATTGGTTTTCTTTCTTATTATACAATAACAGCTAAAGTGTTGTATTTATACAAGACTGCATTAACAAGCTTAATGCATGTGATTAACAGAATAACAGAAACAAAAAATTGTTTTAACAAACTCTTTAACAAACTCTCTAACAGTGAGCTCTTGACAGTCAACATGAGTCAAAGCTTCAGCATTGTCTCATCCTAACAGAATAAGATTTATTTTAATTATTAGGTTTATTGCTTTCTAACTAGTAAGGTTAATTCTAGTATAAATAAAGGTGTTTGTAGCCTTTAAGGGAATAAGTTTTTGGTGAACTATTATTTTAATGAATTATTGAGAATCTTTTGTGGTTATTTCAATTAATCCGGTATTCGAATCTTGATATAATTCAACGGTGGTTTATCATACCCTTGTTTCCTACGTTTGGTCATCTCTTGATTGTTTCAACATCATTTTCTTTTTGTCAAAATTGAGAATAATCCTAGTGATAATGCTAGTTCTTCTGCTGTTGCAAAGAAACCTAATCCTAAATACAACTTGTGGAAGAGAGAAGACAATCACTTGTTAGCTGGCTTTTAGCTCCAATTTCAGAGTCAATGTTTGGTCACATTTTTAAATGTTCACATGCTTTTGATGGAACACAATGGAGAAGGAATTTGTAATTGATTTTATGGCACAAAACTTACATCTTAGATATTTGTTACAAAACACAAAAAAGTAAAACCTAAGTATGAGGGAATATGTGTTAAAAATGAAGGATATTGCCAATTCTCTATCTATAAGTGGTGAATTGATTTATGATGGGAATTATTGTCATACATTTTGGATGGCCTTAGGAATTTGATGTGGTTGTGTTCAATCTATCTTCTTGCATTGATATAATGTCAATTCAAGAAGCTCAATTTTCATTGCAAAAGCATGAGCTTAGAATTGAGAGAAATAACTCTTTACTCTATACTAATGATTTTCGAGGAGGATACGTTAATCAAGTAAATACAGTAAGTGCAAGTTCTCCTATGCATAGTAAAGCTGAAATGTGAAACCTGACTTTCAATTCCTCACAGCGTTATGTCTTTTCACAAGGTTTTCTATCTTTTTATAATTTTCAGTGATATCAAAACATGCTTTTCTAACAACTGGTTGGTCATGATAATCTTTTCCACAAACACTTTCCTCTTTTCCTTAAACACTTGCTTTGTTTCCACCAAATGTCATGTCTCCAAACACTTAATTCTACAATTATAGATCTCCTTCAAGTTTTGGAAATTTTAAGAATTTTGGTTGAGGAAGAAGTAAAAGTTTTAGATGTTTATGAACAAAGACCAGGATACATTGAATATGTTTAGGATGATGCAAAGTAAGGGAATTGGCAAGGTTGTATGTACTGTTACACTTGTTCCATTACAAGTTGTCTACATAAGCATGTCAATGTAAGTGTTAAAGAAGGGTTGCTAGAATTGAGATTTCTACTCGAAGTGTAAATAGGATTCCTGTTAGGGGTGTAAATCAGAGGCCTAGAGAAATGGACAATATAGGATCTGTTAAAGCCGAAAATGAAGAGCTTGGTAAGGGGGAAATGTAAAGACTAGTGATGAAGATGACAGTAATTATGAAAGTAATAACCACCAAAAAACTGAGATGAAACTTAAGGATGGACTTGATTTTTTATCAGGTATTAAAGCTGAGAGGATGAGTTTAATGGCTTGGTAGTTGAATTTGGTGAAGAAGAGATTGTTACGAGAATGGTCAGGGATTTTAAATAATTTGCTTCATACAAGATGAAAAAGAAAAAGTGCAATCTAGTGTTGGACAAGCGTTTAAAGACATTAACCATTTAAGGATGGTAATTAGAGATTATTGTGTTTAGCAGGAATCAAAATGGTTAGGACTAAAAATGAAAAAGGGTAAATGCAATTCTGAGTGTGCATATAAAGGGTGTCCTTGGCGGAAACCATGCCTTTAGGTTAGGATATAATACAACCTTCTTAAATCAAGATATACAGGCCTGAGCATAGGTTCCAAAAATGTCAGATAATCTTGAATGTACTTCATCTTGAATTACAAAAAGGTATTTCAATTTAAAGATAACCCCTACTTGAAGCCTAACACATTGAAGTGCATGCCGAAATCAAAACAACTATGGGGCAAAACCTAAAATGTCTAAGTTGTATAGGGCTAAAGGATTGCCATTAAGATACTTAAGAAAAATCTTGGAGTTATAGGCTCATGCATAGATTTGAGGTTGTATTATGAATTTCAAACCTTAGTACAATGGCCTTTGTTAGAGTTGATGTTTAAAACCTGTTAGCCAATCGAAATTTGAGGATATCTTTTGTGAGTTTCTAGGCTAAAAAATTGAGGCATCTCAATGGTTATAGGCCTTTCATTGGTATGGATATGTGCCACTTGAAAGGCCCTTTTGAAGGAGCCTTGTTGTGTGCTATTGCCTTGGATGCTAATAGTGAGATATTCCCTTTTATAATAGGAGTCTATGAGTCATAATAAAATTAACCCAACCTATAATTCATTTCGATTTCTTTAGACCACCCATATGTCCACGCAATCAACAAGACCACAAAAATACATGCAATAACACGATATTTGCAAATGACATACTAATTGAAATAGAAAACAAAAGCATAGAGATCGATATACGTTAAGTATAAGTTAGCAAAAGATTATAGATATCAAAACATGCTTGAATAAAACTCAAATAGTTGAAAGACAAGAAAAAGGTTGCCCTTATGTTTTAATCCATTTGAACATTATTCTAGCTATTCTATTCATCCTCTTTGAAACATAATGAGGTGGTTGAGAGGATGAATAGAACCTTGTTAAATAAGGTTAGGAGTATGTTATTTGCTATTCATTTAGAAAAGGAATTCAAAAATAAAGTTGTCACAATAGCTTGCTACTTAGTGAATAGGTGTTCATCGAGTAAGATTGAGTTTGAGACACCTAAGGAAGTATGGTCAGGGAAAGCTCCCAACTTGAGCAATCTTAAGTTATTTGGATGTGCTGCCTACGCATACCAAAGTTAAGGGAAGCTAGGGCTAAGGTCTGTCAAATATATCTTGTTAGGTTATCCTAAAGGAGTTAAGGAATTGGGTGTGAATGGTTATAAAATCATAATCAACAGGGATGTAATCTTTAAAGAGGATATTATGCCTTGTATGGAGAAAACTAACAAACTTGCAGGAAATGAAGTGAAAAAGACAATTTCTAACACCAGCTCCCAATCAGCATCAGTAAGCTAAAGTTACTCATTCAAGATGAGGAAGAACATAGACAGTAAGCTCTAACCTCATAACAGACTAGCATTCCAAATGTAAATAAGTCATTAAAGTAGATTGTACAGTAGCTTGATCTAGATCAGCCTGATTCAAATGTTCAGGAAGAATGAGTTCAGGTAGACGTGAATTCCTTGAGGAATTATTAGCTTGCAAGTCGATGTCAATAATGCCTTTTTAAATGATATCTTATAATAAACAATCTATATGCAGATTCAGTGGTAGAGACTAGTTTGTGTAAGTTTTTATCAAATTATGAACTCAATGTGAGAACATTGATCTCTGAGGTCATGACATTGTCTTGCCCCTGCATAATCATTTTTGTTTACTTTCCAGTGTGTTGAATTTTTGTCAAAGTGACCACTTTCAATTATGTTGTTTTTCTGTTATATTGTGTGAGCACCTGAGGGTCTGGGTGACACATGTATCTGGCAGATATTTTGTTTAAAACACATATTGCATTTTAATATTCCCGTGAGATGTCTTTCTTCTCTTTAAGAGATATTGTTTGTGGTCCATAACACTTGTCAATCATTTACTCAATGAGCTAGAAAGTTTGTTTTCAATGGTCGGCGGTCCCAAGAGAAATGGAATAAACTTGTCATAAAGGTGAAACCATAAAGTTTGTTTATTGGACACCTATCCATTTGCATTGGCTGGGATTTCTTTATATAAACTCTTCTCTAATGTAATTTTTTTTTTAAGCCTGATTATTTCCTTGAAAGTACTCTAAATATTCCTAAAGGTTTTATTTGTTTTTTTTTATCAAGTTTCTATGCTTAGGTAGGCTTACAAATATCTTCATCAAAGTTCTTAGAATTTGTCCTTTCTCTCTACGTTGGTTACGTAGCTGATGCTTGAAGCTTGCTGAGCTGGTTCAACCAAAGTGGATTTTCATTGATGTACTTTGAGAGGAGCTCAAGGCTGATCAGGTGGTTTCGTGTACTTGGAGCTTGTTGTGGTAGTACGTAGTTTGACCAAATGGTAGAGATTGAAGCGTTGCAAAACAGGGAGTGTTCTTGCAACTGAGGCTTAATCTTTGGCTTTGTAATTAAACTGAAAAGTATACCATAGTGATTAGCTTCATTTTGGACTTGGTCTCATTGATGTATGCATTTTACCGAACCATGTAAAAACCTAAAGTTCTTTACTTTGGTTCATATTTGATTGTTTTCTGTTTATGATAAATGAACACTAAAATCAACTTAGCAACCCATTCCGCTTAGGTTTAATACACTTGGTAAGGTATTAAAACTTTCAATTGGTATCAGAGCCTGTTCTGGAAAGTTATTTCAGTTGATCCTTGTTTGTTGATTGTGTTTTTATCGCATTTTTGTTTCTATTTTCATCCTGGTTGTTTTTCACATTTTTCTATAGATTTGTTCGCTTCAGACTTGTGACCACCTTGGAGACATGTGACCACATCGGTGTTGAACTTTTTTTTAGTGTGACCTCATCTGTGTGTGTTTTCACCTCTGTCTTACGAACTTATGGGTGACCACCTCAGTCTTTGTGTGTCCACACTAATTGTTTGTTTACCATGAGTTTTTTTAGTGAATGAGGGTCTACCAATAGACCACCCTTGTTGGAGGGAACCAACTATTCCTTTTGGAAACTTAGGATGCATGTCTTTTTAAAATCTATTGATGAGAGTGCTTGGAATGCTTGTATGGTTGGTTGGCAAGAACCTAAAACTGGTGAAGCTAATGGAAGTAAAAGAAAGGCTCTTGATCAATGGACCAAGGCTGAGTTAGAAGAGTCAAATTTCAACTCTAAAGCACTTCATGCCATTTTTAATGCTGTTAGTATTGGTCAAATTAAAAACATTGCTAACTGTGAAACGGCTAAGGATGCATGGGATAGACTCCAATTTAAAAATCATGGAACTGATCTTGTGAAAAAGGCCAGGTTTAGAAGATTAATCATGGACTATGAAAATCTTGTTATGCATGATAATGAAACCATTACTGATTTTCATGGTAGATTGTGTGATATCACTAATGAGTGTTTTGCTTTAGGTAAAATCTTTTCTGATGTCAACCTTGTTAGGAAGGTGCTGTGCTCCTTACCTAAAAAATTCATGTCCAAAACAACCTCCATTGAAGAATGCCACAACCTTGACAAGATGCAATTGGATGAACTGATTGGATCCTTACAAACCTTCAAGCTTAGCTTGAATCGATGGGAAAATAAATCAGGTAAAGGACTTTCATTGAAACATGAGGTATCTTCTAATTCTTCAGTTGTTTGTGATACTAGTGATAATAAAGATGATGAGTTTGCTCTAATCACTAAAAACTTTTCAAAATTCCTGAAAAAGAACATGAGAAAGCCAAATATGGCTAAAAAGGGAAGACAACCCTTTGTTAAAAGATTTTCTGACCAATTTGGTCAAGGAGGTTTCTCGAAAAGATTTCTAAGAGAAAATGAAAAGAAAAGTAAATGAATCAAATGCTTTGAGTATGAAAGCTATGGCCATATTTAGTCTGAGTGTGCGAACACTCTAAAGAAAAAGTGAAAGGCCATGGCTACCACCTTGAGCGAGAGTGACGACACTGAGAGTGAGGGTGATGACACCAATGAGAATGAACGTTTTTTGGCCTTTACAGCTAACCAAGATGATAGTGATAGTGCGTCCTCGGATGACTCAAGTGACGTCTACAAAGAGCAACAGAAGGCCTATGACAAGATGTATGAGGCTTGGTTAAAAGCCATCAAGAGGATTAAATCTCTTGAATCTGAAAAATCTTCCTTGATAGAAGATAAGAAAATTTTGAATGATAAAATGAAAGCCACGTTATCCAATTTGTCCAATAAGGAAATTTTGTTGAATCAGGCTTTAAATGAATAACAGAGGCCAAGACCATTGTTGAAAGGTTAAATGCAGGTTCATACAAGCTTGACGAAGTTCTTGGCCAAAGAAAGATCTTCGGTGATAAAATAGGTTTGGGATTCTCTTTTTGTGCTAGCACCTCCAAACCTGGTGTGACCACCTTTGTCAAGGCCACTGAATCAATTCAGAAAACTGTTGCTCCCCCAAGTGATCAAACCTTGATGGTAAAAAGATTCATTCCTATCTGTCATTATTGCCAAAAGAAAAGTCATATCAGACCAAATTGTTTTAAACTCATTTCGTATTTGAAAAGATGCATTGGAAATCATGATTTTAATTTAGTGACGTCACCACTTTAGTTCTCATGTCACTACACTAGAATAATTTTGTCAAAAACTGTAAAGTGTGGAAACCTAAGCTTAGTGATAACTGTCTTGTTGTCCATACTTCATTACTTGCTTTTCAAAATGACTTGTGGTACTTTGACAATGGCTGTTCAAGACACATGATAGGTAACAAAGCCTTATTGACTAATCTTGAACTTGTGGAAGATGGCCATGTGACCTATGGTGGTGGAAAAAAAGGGTAAGATTCTTGGAAAAAAATGTCTATTGTAATTTTGGTTTCCTAATGCTAAATGATTTGTTTTATGTTGAAGGTCTAAAGGCGAATCTTATTAGCATTAGCCAAATTTGTGACAAGGATTGTGTTGTTCAATTCTCAAAGAATATTTGTCAAATCTTGAATGCTAATGGTTCTTCTTTGCTTGAGGGAAAGAAAACAAATGATAATTGCTATTTATTGTCTAACAAAGTTTCTTGTTTGAGCACTAAATCAGATTGTGTTGATTATGGCATAAGAAACTTGGTCATATAAACTTCAAAGATCTCGTGAAACTCTCCAAGAAGGCTGTTAAGGGAATGCTGAAGCTTGTGTTTCCCAAAGGTAAAGTTTGTGGACCTTGCCAGCAGGGTAAGCAAAACAAGAGCACTCACAAACCTCTATCTAAATTTGACTACCTCTTGAGTTTTAGAACTTCTTCATATGGATCTTATGGGTCCAATGCAAACTGAAAGTTTAGGTGGAAAGAGATGTTTATGTTGGTGCTGATGATTTTTTCTAGATTTTCATGGGTTTATTTTTTAAGAGAAAAATATGATGCATTTGAAGCTTTTAAGTGTCTCGTGAAAAGGTTGTAGGTGGAGCAAAAATGCCGTGTAAAGAAAGTAATGAGGATAAGAAGTAATAATGGGAGGGAGTTTGAAAATTCTGATTTTTCTAAATTCTGTGAAATATAGGGCATTTGGCATGAATTTTCTGCCCTAAAGACACCTCAATAGAATGGTGTAGTGGAGAGGAAGAATATAGTTTTTCAAGAGATGGAAAGAGTTATGTTAAATGCAAAGAAGTTGCCTACAAGACTTTGGGCCGAGGCAACAAACACTGTATGCCATATCGCCAACAGATTTCTTAAGGAAAGGTAAGAAGCCAAATCTTTCGTATTTCCATGTCTTTGGTTGCAAGTGCTATGTATTGAATGATAGAGATCATCTAGGGAAATTTGATGCTAAAAGTGATGAAGGAATTTTCCTCAAGTATTCATCAAACAGTAGGGCATATAGAGTTTTTAACATGAGAACAGTTCATATCATTGAATCTTTTAATGTGGTTTTCTCTGATTCAGAAGATTACTCACAGTTTTCAAAAGAAGATGAAATTGATGATATGCTTGCTCCTGCTAAGGTGACCACAGATTGTGACAATGTGCCCACTGTGTCTCCTTCTAGAACTAAATCTCAAGATGAAGTGACCACCCTAGAACTTGAAGTGAGCACCACCGCTACTCAATAGGGGTCTGTCTCCCAAAGACAAGGACTTGACTTGGTAGTTGATTTATTAGATGAAATCACTCAAGGAAAGACTCCCAAGACTAGAGAACCTCCCTTTTAGATCAAGAAGGCTCATCCACCATCTTTTGTCATTGGAAATCCTGAAGAGGTAATGGTTACAAGGAGAAAAAGGTTTAATGGAATTAACCATTTATGCTATGTTTCTCTTTCAGAACTATAGAACGCAAAACAAGCTCTTGAGGAAAATTGCTGGATTGTTGCCATGCATGAGCAGCTTGAACAATTCGAGAGAAACGACGTGTGGAGCTTGGTTCCTTGGCCTGAAGGAATTAATGTCATAGGAACCAAGTGGATCTTTAAGAAGAAGTCTGACGAATTTGGAAATATCATCAGAAACAAGGTCAGGCTTGTTGCTCAAGGGTACACACAACTAGAGGGGGTTGATTTTGACGAGACCTTTGCTTTGGCGGCTAGATTAGAATCAATCCAATTGATTTTGGGATTTGCATGTTGCTTGAAGTTGAAGTTCTATCAAATGGATGTGAAGAGTGCATTCTTGAATGGCTTGCTTATGGAAGAAGTCTATGTTGAACAACCTATTGGATTTTAGGATCCCTACAAGCCAGATCATGCAATCAAACTCAATAAAGCACTGTATGGACTGAAGCATGCTTCAGATCATGGTATGAGAGGCTTACCTCATTCTTCCTTGATCACAATTTTGGAAGAGGTAATGCTAATAAGACTCTTTTTATTAAACATGGTCGTAGTGAGTTTCTTTGTGCTCAAATTTATGTTGATGACATAATTTTTGGTTCCACTTCACACACACAATTGCATGAGTTTATTACTTTAATGAAAGATGAGTTTGAAATGAGCATGGTAGGAGAATTAAACATGTTTTTAGGACTTCAAATTAAGCAATTTGATAGTGGTTTGTTTGTATCACAATCAAAATATGCAAAGAACATGCTTAAAAGATTCAACATTGAAAATGCAAAACATGCTAAAACACCTATGAGCTTTACCCTTAAACTGTCCAAGGATGTAAATGGGAAAAAGGTAGATAACAAAATGTTTGGAAGCATCATAGGAAGCTTGTTGTATTTAACTGCAAGTAAGCCTGACTTATGTTTCAGTGTAGGTGTTTGTGCAAGGTTTCAAGCTAATTCTACTTAACTTCATCTTATTGATGTGAAGAGATGTCTCAAGTACATATGACTTTGGATTGTGGTTTGCATATGACACTAACCCTACCTTGGTTGGATTTAGTGATGTAGATTGGGCTGGAAGCTTGGATGACAGGAAGAGTACATCTGGAGGATGCTTTTACCTTGGAAACAACTTGTTGACTTGGTACAACAAGTAACATAAGTCCATCTCTCTCTCAACTGCAGAGGCAGAGTACATTGCTGCAGGGATATACTATACAGGTTTTGTGGATTAAACAAATGTTGAGTGACTATGGTTTTGATCAAGAATGTGTTACCGTTTTCTGTGATAATACAAGTGCAATTAACATTTCTAAGAATCCAGTTCAACACTCTAGGACTAAACACATTAATATTAGATATCATTTCATTAGAGACTTAGTTGAAGATAGAGTGATCTCCCTTGCACATGTGAACACAGAGTTTCAACTTGCTGACTTATTTACAAAGGCTTTAGACTTTCAAAATTTTGTGAATTTGAGGAAGTCTGTTGGACTAACTCAACTTGAGTAGAGTCTTTCTTTTAATAATGTCATGAGAATTTTTTTTCTTTGGTTTTAAAGTTACAAGTGTATATGATTTGTGTTGTGTCATAAATATTTGTTTCTCTCTTTGAAATGTAAGTGGTGAGTGATTTGTCCACCTTGTTTTTCACCTCAAGAAGTATAACGACATTCTTTCATTTTTGAGTGCTTAGTGCATATTTCGTGTCACCTTGTGAAAGAGCTGCCTTGCTTTTAGTGTAAAAGTCATATTTGAGTAATTTTCTAGGATGTAGAGACTCCTATGTCCTTTGAAAATTTACCATTTAGAGGACTACCTACTTGCAAGTGCAAAAGCTACACTTGGTTACCTCTTGAATGTTATACCCATTAATCTCTATTTATATGCAAAAGAATCCAAAATGTTGAGATTAAGTTAAAAAAAAAAAAAAAAAGAATTAGCAAAAAGAAAAAGGACATGAGGGAAAGGGGAGTTGCCTTTAATTAAAAATTGACCAATGAGTCATACTCACCTCTTGAGGACACATCACACACATATGATTAAGAATGCTTGCTTTTGTTGCTCTTTTGTGACTTAATGGAGTGATTATTTTAAGTTGTTGAATGTTCATTGGATGAGATACTCCTTATGCATTTCTTTCATAGGTTGATAAATGAATTTAGTGTCTTCTAATCAAATCAATATGATTTATCTCTTTAAATCTTGTAAAAATTTTGATCGATCTTATGACCATTTTGTACTTAACTTTTAAATTTTATGTGTTTTTAGTCTACTGTCTTTGTGTCTATATCACCACCTCGAGTATTCATGTGATAACCTGCTTGGTTCACGGTACTTACATGAGTCTTGATTGTCACCTCTCTCTCATGTAATTGATTTAAATTGAGAATTTGATCCTCATTCGATCTCATTGACTTTTGAGTCATGAGATTGTTTGATTTTTCTTAATTTGTGTGTTGTGTGCCCACTCCTGGAGTGAGGTCATCACCTTGAAATTATTTCTTCTGAGTGATCACTTTGCATGACGGTGTGCTCACATGAAACTTAAGTGACGACTTTCTTTAAAATTCCTGATTTTTCTAGGGTTTGCATTTAAAATGTTGTGACCTCTCATTATCTCTCACTTGATCCATTTTCGTGCTGTTCAAAATGTTTTCTCTCAAATTTCTCTGTAAATTTCATCTTGAGATTTTTAATCTCTAAGTTCTTGTGAATCATGGAGCATCAAGATTCATCCATCGCCGACATCAGGAATGCAACAGAATCAAAGAAAAGGGCCACGGTGAGTCAGACTGATGAACAACTAGACCCATCACAGTCCTCCTCTGATAAGACTTCGTCACCACCTGCCTCTCCTGCTGATGATCAACATGCCTCTGATGAGCCGTTAATTGAGCGAGTTAAGCACAAGAAGAAGAAGAAGAAATCTTCTTAAAAATCCAAACATACAAAGGAAGCATCAAAATACCCCAACCGACGAAGAAAAAGGCAAAAATCGATGCATATGAATCATTGGAGTTGGGTAAATGTCTTATTTTTTACTCTCCTTTTGTTGAATCAATAAAGTTTAATGACTTATTGTTCATAGACCTAGTGTGAATCCCATGTACAACTTGATGATGTTCCTGAAATCAAATAGATTGTGATTGATAGACAATGGGTAAAAACTGTAGAGAGTCCTCCCATTCCTTATCAGGCCTTTGGTCAGGAGTTTTATTCAAACTTTAGGACTGATATTGACAAAGTAAGGTTGAAAAGAAATCATGTTTGTGTTAGAGGGCATTGGATTGAATTCACTGTTGAGGTGGTTAGGAAGTTTTTAAATCTTCCCATTATTGAGGAATCTGATGATTTGACCATCAGCCCTGAACACTTGGACCAGTTAGCCATCAACCTTACTGGAGGGTCTGTTCTGAAATGGCCTGAGATTGGCCACATTCCTTCCAATATGCTGACCCAGTTTTATAAAATCTTACTTAGGATCACCGTGACAAACTGGTCTCCATTGCTTCACAACTCCTCTGTGAGGCTTGATAAAGCTAAGTTGATCTATGGAATTGCAAATCAAAAGAAAATTGATTTGACGGTTTTGATTTACTCCAGCATCAGGTTTGCTGCCAAAGCCAAAGGGAAATCCCTTGCTTTACCTTTTGCTTCTTTAATGCATAGGATTGTTACCTCCTATAATCTTAAGATGCAACCAATGGATACCCAGCTGAAAATCAGATTCATTACAGCCAAAACCTTCAAGATCCCAACTGCAGTACCTGCTCAGGATATGCCTTTAACCTCTCATGTTGCCTTCGGCAAAGCTAACTCTGGCCAGTCCAGAATTTTTGATCTTTTGCAGGTTCTTGACAACAAAATGGATGAGAAATTTTCTCACCTTACGGAGCAAATTTCTCACATCCACTCCACTTTTCATGCATGAGTGGATGTCCTGGAGGATATGCTGAAAAAGATCCAAAGTGATCTTCCTTCATCTTCGGCAGCTGCTCCTTCATCATCTGTTCCAATTCCACAGGAACCCCCAATTGGAACTCAACAAGCAGCTGCTGGTTCTGATCAAGTAGAGGATGATCAAGCTACTACTCGTGCTCAAGCTGCCTCTCTTGCTTCAGAAAAGGATGACCAAGCTACGACTATTGATCAAACAGAGACTGCCTAGGATGCTACTGCTACTGATGTTGCCCCTGATATCCATGAAGCCAACATTGAGGGTGATCCACATCAAGATCCATTGGTTCCTGCACCAATTGTGTCCACTTGAGCAAAAAGGTTGAAGACTCAGGCTGAAAACATGAAACTTGCCCAAGAAGATCCTCAAGACATCTTAACTTATGAACAAAGAGGGGGAGTTGTTTGTTGTTTTGTCTGTGTCTGCTGATGTGATGACTTGATGCGATTTGAAGTGGTGAACTGATGTGCTCATCTTGGTGTGAAGATAGACAAAAAATAGACAAATTTTTTTTTTTTCATGAAGAACCTTTTATTAGTTTTTTTGTTTTTTTAGAACTCCCTTGAAATTATTGCTGATGTATTTTGTTTATGTGGTTGATGCAATTTTTATGATTAAGTTTTTGCTACTCAATTGGTTTTATTTTTTTCTCTTTTGTGAGCAGCTGCAGTTGCTTTTATTTTATATTAAGAATTTTTTTCTAATCAATTGATTTCTGAACTGATTGGTTTATTCACTCAAGCGGAGAGGTTTTTTTTTTTTTTTTTTTTTTTTTTTTTTNCCTTTTATTATTATTTTGTTTTTTTGTTTTTTTAGAACCCCCTTGAAATTATTGCTGATGTATTTTGTTTATGTGGTTGATGCAATTTTTATGATTAAGTTTTTGCTGCTCAATTGGTTTTATTTTTTCGCTTTTGTGTGCAGCTGCTGATGCTTTTATTTTATATTGAGAATTTTTTTTCTAATCAATTGATTTCTGAACTGATTGGTTTATTCACTCAAGGGAAGTTGTGTTTTTTTTTTTTTTTTTGTTAAAGCAATCCTTTTATTGCTTTGCTTAAGTTTTTTTGTTTATCTCATTGCTTAAAATTCTTTTATTCTCATTGAGATTATTTTTGTTTACTTATCTCTTTTAGACTGATTGATGTTCTCTTGAGACATGATTTTTTTTTTTTTTTTTTTTTTTTATTGTGCTTTGTTCATAAGTTTGACAAAGGGGCAGACTGTAAGTTTTTGTCAAATTATGAACTCAGTGTGGCAAAACTGATCTCTGACGTCATGACATCGTCTTGCCCCGACACAACCATTTTTGATTACTTTCTTGTGTCTCGACTCTCTGTCAAAGTGACCATTTTCAATTATGTTGTTTTTCTGTTGTATTGTAATAGTTCTCTTTAGCTAATAATTCTTTGGGAAATATAAAGTAAAACTCACTAAATATCTCATAGAAAATATATATGTGTATAAGTAAGTAATAGAGGGCTCAAAAACTAACTTTACTTTATATACAAAATCTCTACATCAAGTGACAAAGTTACATAAATAAACACTTAGTACAATCGGACAGTGTTGCCATTCTCCTCTGCTACTTGACGTTCCTCTCGACCGCATCTCATCTATTACCTGCAAAAACAATGAAATTAACGGAGTGAGCACTAATTGCTCAGTATGTAAACCAACTATAATACTATTCTTCCTCCGTTACTCATATTCTGGATTTCTTTCCTCATACCAAGCTTCCCTATTCTTCTCCATTCTTTCTAATGTCCTAATTTCTTACTTACCGAAGTGTAAGCATAATTAATAAAAACTGAAATATCACTGAAACACATAAGCACTTCTGGTTAGTGAACGTAACATAATGCATATGCACAAATAACTAAATTTTTTTTTTTTAAGCAATGCATTTTCTTTTCTGTTTTCTTATTTTGTCCTCTATTTCTCATTTTGTTTTCTGTTTCTTTTCTTATCTCTCTTCTTTCTTTTTCTGTGTTTCTTTCTCTTTCTGTTTCTCTTCTTTCTTTTCTGTTTCTATTCTTCTTTTCTGGTTCTATTCTTTCTTTTTTGTTTCTATTCTGATTTCTCTTCTTTCTTTCTTTCTTTTCTATTCTGGTTTGTCGATCGGACTCGGTTGAGGCATGGATTCGGAACCCTGGCCGTGTGAGTATATTCTGAAATTTTTTCTGGATACAGTCCTCATCCACATGCACTTCTAACGGACTGTACAAATTCTTTTTTTCTATTCTGAGGCCGCTCACCAAAGGCAGCGTGCATGTGGGGCTATTCTACTTCTCTGTCACTCACGGGTTCTCCATCGCAACAACCTTCTCTTATCTTTCCTTTAAATAGAAATCAGTTTTTATAGATTCTTCAAATGTGTTCTTTAATAATTGATTCTTTAAATAGCTTCTTTTCTTTCTTTCTCTTTGTTCCTTAGTGTTCTCATATATGTATGTATGCATGTAGATAAGCTTATTCTTTGCTATTCTCTCTAAATTCAATTACTCATATTCAAGAATGCATTATGGCATATAAAGATATCATTATAGAACTGTTATTCTCTACCAACAACAATACCATAACAAGGTAATAAACTAACATACTTATGCATGCACTTCTCTTTGAAATTTCATCAAACAGTTTATATGCACATGCAAACACTAACTTAGCTACACTTCTACATCTCTCTCAAGCCACCAAAATTTGGAGCAAAAGTCCCTAAAACCAAATCAAACCTGGCCAGGAAATCACACTCCACAATTCTACTTCAATTCTTTCATATTTCATCCAAACTTGCACCAATTCACCACATACATAAACACTACTTCTCATGGCTGAATTCTAACCATCATTCATCATCAATTCAATCAACAATTCTCACCATACAAATACATACATACATATAAGAATTTCTCTATACAATTATTGATCAACTCAAAGCTAGAATTTGATTTACTTACCTTAAATGTGAGCAACACAAACACTTTAGTCTTCCCTTGTTACAACTCTCTTTCTCTTAAACCCTAAGCATATAAAACAATAAGAATTCAAAACTTAAAATTTAATCTCACATCTTGGTACAAGAATCTTACCTATGGATGCTTAGGATTGAAAATCTCTCAAACTTAGGCCAAATTATATGAATTTCCTTTCAAATTGGTTGAAGAAAATTTGAGAGCTTTTGGGATGAAGGTGGCGTGAATGAAGGGTAGAATGGCTAGGGTTTCATTTCTTGAACCCTTAATATCACATAATAATATTTATAGATTTCCATTTTACCCTTGCACTTTCTAAGAAATTCCATCTTTGCCTTTTAGTCAATTACAATAATGCCCTCATTTCCATTGCCTTCTCTGTGTAATTTTACTTCTTTTCACTCCCCACTCTTTCATCTAATTATGGGTGAAATGACCATTTTACCCTGAAGCAATTTGCTAGAATTTTCTCAAAAGTTCTAGAGAGTTTATTGTCGCGGCGAAATTCTTTTCTTGTCATGGCGAAGTCTGCATTTCTAAAAACATGAATTTGGGCAGTGAGTTCATTGCCACGGCGACAAAACTCTTTTGCCGTGACGAAATATGAAAATACCAACTTTCAATCATTAGGGCATAAATAAAGTTACGTACCTTGATGTGGGTGTTACATATATTGTGTGAGCACTTAGGGTTTGGATGATCACACGAATCTGGCTAATATTTTGCTTAAGAAACGTATTGCATTTTAATATTCCTGTGAGCTGTCTTTATTCTCTTTATGAGATATTGTTTGTGGTCCATAACACTTGTCAATTATTTACTCAATGAGTTGGAAACTTTGTTTTCAATGGTCGGCAGTCCCAAGAGAAATGGAATAAACTTTTCATAAAGATGAAATCATAAAGTTTTCTTGTTGGCCGCCTATCCATTTGCGTTGGCTGGATTTTCTTTATATAAACTCTTCTCTAATTCAATTTTGTTTTTAAGCCTGATTATTTCCTTGAAAGTACTCTAAATATTCCTAAAGGTTTTATTTGCTTTTTTTATCAAGTTTCTATGCTTAGGCAGGCTTACAAATACCGTCATCAAAGTTCTTAGAATTTGTCCTTTCTCTCTACGTTGGTTATGTAGCTGATGCTTAAAGCTTGCTGAGTTGGTTCAACCAAAATGGATCTTCGTTGATGTACTTTGAGAGGAGCTCAAGGCTGATCAGGTGCTTTTGTGTACTTGGAGCTTGTTATGGTAGTACGTAGTTTGACCAAAGGGTAGAGATTGAAGCATTGCAAAACAGGGAGTGTTCTTGCAACTGAGGCTTAATCTTTGGCTTTGTAATTAAATTGAAAAGTATACCATAGTGGATTAGCTTCATTTTGGACTTGGTCCCATGGATGTATGCATTTTGCCGAACCATGTAAAAACCTGGTATTCTTTACATTGGTTCGTATTTGATTGTTTTCTATTTATGATAAATGAACACTAAAATCAACTTAGCAACCCACTCCACTTAGGTTTAATACACTTGGTAAGGTATTAAAACTTTTAGTTTGTTTATTAAAAAAGAAGGTTCTCAACCATTTATATTCTCATCTATGTAGATGATATTTTGCTTACTAATGCAAATCAATCTTATATTACTCAACAAGTCAATGAGCTTAATGCACAATTTGCTCTAAACATATTAGGTCTTCTTCATTATTTTCTTGGCTTAGAGGCAATAAGAACATCATGTGGTATTCATCTAAAGCAAGCTAAATATGCACCTAGTCTCCTCAAGAAAATTAAAAGATAGAAGCTAAGGCTTGTCACACTCCTATGGCTCTTGGCACATGATTATTTCTTGGTGATATTGAGAGTTTTAGTGATCATGGGTTATATAGAAGTATTGTTGGAGCATTGCAATACTTGACTCTTACAAGACATGATACTAGCTATTCAATCAATAAGTTAAGTCAATTTCTTAAAACACTTTTTGATCTCCAATGGTAGGCTTGTAAAAGAGTTCTTAGGTATATTAAAGAAACATTAGATCATGGTCTCCAATTCAAGGTAGTTGTCAAACTTTATGTTGAGTGCCATGCTGATATAGACTAGGAAAGTAGTTTGCAAGATAGGAGGTCAACTAATGGATATTGTGTATTTTCAAGCCCTAATTTAATTCAATGGAGTTCTAAGAAACAAAAAGTGGTGGCTCTTTCTTCCACTGAGGTAGAATATAGAGCCTTGGCACATGCAGCCACTAAAGTGGCCTGGTTGCATTGTATCTTTATAGGGGTGAGTAGGGGTAGTAGGTAGAACTGGAATCTGCGAGTAGAATCGAAACCGAAACTGGAACCTACCTGGAACCGACATTGTGTGGGTAGGTTTCAGTTCCATTTTTTTGGAACCGATACTATGCGGTTCCGGTTTTGGTTCCGATTCCTACATGTGGAGGAACTGAAATCGGAATTTGGAAAAAAGAACCTACAGCGGGTACTCGGCTTGGAGCTTGCTTGGAACCTGCAGCAGGTACCCTGTTTTGGAACCTGGGCTGAAATAAATATCTGTGAAAAATGGGGGGTCTATGTAATTTTACATATAAAAAAATTTTAAATGAAAAAAGTTAAAGTTAAATTTTACAATAACCTAATTAAAAAAATATACAATTATACTTATTGCATATAAGCTATACCATATAAAAAACTTTAATATATTAATATTAAAGTTTTGATTAATTAAGTGTATAAGTGGAATTATGATCAATTAAAAGTGTTTTAATGTTATTAAAAAAATTATTTTTGAATAAAAATAATATATTTGATTGAGTAGTAATATAATAATTAGTTATTTACTTCAATTATCAAGTTTTAAGTATATATGTAGTAAATTAGTAATTAATTAATTATATATGATAAATTGATAAACATTAATACATTACTAGTTAAATGATTACTTAATTAATTATAACATTATAGTTAGATGATTACTTAATTAATTATAATTTTATAACATTACATTAGTAATTTAGTACATTACTTAATTAAATAATTAGAAATTTAATTAATTATAACATTACATTATAAATTTATAGTATAATTACTTAATTAATTATAATATTACATTATAAACAAATGATTACTTAATTAATTATAACATTCCATTATAAACATTAATACAACACTTAATTAAATGATTAGAAATTTAATTAATTATAATATTACATTAAAGATTTATAATATGATTACTTAATTCATTATAACATTACATTATAGTATGATCACATAATTAATTATAACATTAATAATTAAATGATTATTTAATTAATTATGATATTATATTATAAAAATTAGTAATTTACCACAATATTTAGTTAAATGATTAGAAATTTAATTAATTATAACATTGCATTATAAACATTAGTATAATACTTAATTAAATGATTAGAAATTTAATTAACTATAATATTACATTAAATATTTATAATATGATTACTTAATAATTATAACATTACATTATAGTATGATCACATAATTAATTATAACATTACATAATTAAATGATTACTTAATTCATTATGACATTATATTATAAACATTAGTAATTTATTACATTTAGAAATTTAATTAATTATAGCATTACATTATAAATTTATAGTATGATTACTTAATTAATTATAACATTACGTTATAAAAAAATGATTACTTAATTAATTATAACATTATATTATAAACATTAGTACAATATTTAATTAAAAGATTAGAAATTTAATTAATTAAAACATTACATTATAATTAAATAATTACTTAATTAATTATAACATTACATTATATTATAATCACTTAATTAATTTTAACATTACATAGTTAAATGATTACTTAATTAATTATAAATTTATAACATTATATTGTAAACATTAGTAATTTACTACATTAGTACATTACTTAATTAAATTATTAAAAATTTAATTAATTATAACATTACATTATAGATTTATAGTATGATTACTTACTTAATTATAATATTCCATTATAAACATTAACACAATACTTAATCAAATGATTAGAAATTTAATTAATTATAATATTAAATTATAGATTTATAGTATGATTGTTTAATTAATTGTTTGTGTTTTGGTTTTGATTGAGGAATTTTATGTGAATTGTAATGAATTGATTGAATTTAAATGTTGCCTAGAGAGTAGAGGATTTATGAGTCACATTGGACACAAATGAATGAGTAATCAAAATTTATTAGGGGTGTATTTGTAAACTATTAAGGTATTTTTGTCATTTTTAAACTAATAGGGGGTAATTTATTTTTTACAGAGTACCTGGGAAAAGAACCGGAACCTGCATTTTAGGTTCCGGTTCCTTGAATTTAAGAACCTGCCCTATACGGTTCCGGTTTTGGTTCCTTGTTTTGGGAATCTGCACTGTGCAGTTCCAGTTCCGGTTCCCTCGAAAAATGCAGGGTACTCGGAACTGCTCACCCCTACTTTATAGGATTGAGACTTTTTTTCATTTTTTATGTTGCTTCTATGCTCTGGTGTGACAACATAAAGGCAGGCTCTTTGGCATCAAATCCTATGTTTAATGCTCAAACAAAGCATATAGAGATTGATGCACACTACCTTCGGTAACAAGTTCTTGCCAAAAATATTGTTGTTCAATATGTTCTTACCAAAGCATTGTCTATAGCTCAATTCACTGAAGTGAAGAAAAAAGCTGATTGTTAGTGATGCAACTGATGATGTGATTTAGGGATAATGATTGTGTGAAGAGTTTAGTGTTTATGCTATTGAACAACGAAGTAATGGATTTTTTTTTAGGCTCAGTTTCGAAGTTCAAAGTCATTTAAGCACTTCAGTTTTGTAGGTTAAGCTCAATTTTTTAAATTAAGTTTATTTTGGAATTAAGATTGTAGAAACTTAGATTTGAACTTAGCTAAAAAATTGAAGTAACAAGAGCTGGTTTCAAGTCATAATAATGTCAAGCAAAAATTGATTCTTAGTTTCGCTTGAGAGGGGATGTAGGGGTGTAAATGAGCCGAGCTGAGCCGAGCTTTGGGCTAATTGAGCTCAACTTGGTTGCTATAATGTGGAGCTTGAGCTTGGCAAGCTTAAAAAATGGAGCTCAAGCTCGATGCCTAAAATTCAAGCTTGAGTTCGAGCTCAAAATAATAAAAATAAAAATCTCCAGTTCTCCACTTTTCCACTTTCCCAATCGAGAGCTTGAGCTTTGTGAGCCGAAATCTATCGAGCTCGAACTCGGCTCAACACTGTAGCCGAGCTAAGCCAAGCTCGAGCATTTACCGAGTCAAGCTCGAGTTCAGTTGACACCCCTAGATGTCAATTATTAAGATTGGCTTAGGTCATGATATGAGCACATGTGTGTTAGTGATTACTTAGTAAAAACGTAATTGTGTTAGTTACAAGTAAATTATCTCACCCTCTAATCCTAGCTGATCATCTCTATTTTGTCACAAGGATTCCTAACCTGGTTGTTAGTTTAAGAAGGGTTAAGCAAATAAGCACCGAAGTATAATTTTTTTTGTTTTGTTTTTTTGTTTTGTTTTTTTTTGTTTTTAAAGCTCTCTAAATTTTTTCAAATTCTCTTTACTTTAGTTTAAATTTCACATTGAAAAATATTCTTATGAGTTTCTTTAGAAAATTTGAAAACAAGAAAAGGTTTATTCAGCTTTCTTAATTTCTTGTATTATTAGGAAGTAAGCAAATAAGCACTGAAGTGTTAGGATATAAAAGTAAAAAGGATTAGTTTGTAATCTATCAAACTAATGAGGTTCAGTTTGTAATTGTGACAAACGGTGTCGTTTTGACATAACCTTTTAATCAGTTGTAGATAGCTTATCTTCTCGTTACACTTTACTCTTTACATATAAAAGAGTACTGTAGTTGTTTTCCAATCAATTAATCAGAATATCAATTTGTTAAACTCATTGATTTGTGCTTCTAGAATTCTCTAGATTACTTTGTTCTTGTTCATTTTGTTCATGGTATCAGAGCCACAACTAACGTCAAATGGCTAAAACACCTGGTTCTTCTTCCTCTCCTCTTCATAATAGCATCGAGGAAATGCTAAGAGAAGCATTAAATCGGTCTACATCTGCAATTACTTCAAGTCTACAACTAATTAATCAGAAACTTACTAGCAACAATTATAGGTTTTGGAGCTCTTAGGTTCTATTCGCAGTAGGTTCACATGAGCTTGAAGATCACCTTTTAGGTAAAATTGCTTGCCCTCCTCCTCTAGTACTGTTTGATTTAAATGTTGATGTTGAGCTAAGTCAACTTAGTGGAGAATTCAGGGCTAAAAATGAGTTTGTTAAAGACAAAATCAATCTGAATTATGTTATGTGGAAAAGAATAGACAAGTTCTTGGTTAGATGGTTGTTAGCCTCCATATCAGAGAGCATGTTTAGAATTGTGTCGAAATGTAGGTATTCAATTGAAAGCTGGAGAGTTTTAGAAAACGAATTTGTTACAGATTCTAAAGCTAGGGCATTGCATCTTAAGAACTTGTTGCAAGCAACTCAAAAATGTAATCTCAGCATTGGTGATTATGTTAAAAAGATGAAAGAGATTATTGAAAGCTTGTCAGCTAGTGGCATGGTTGTCTTTGATAAAGACTTGTTGCAATTTGTCCTAGATGGATTACGTCCTGAATATGATCCCATGGTTGTAAACCTTACCTCTAGGCTTGAATCAAAGATTGATTCAGTTAGACTCCAAGAGGCTTAGTTTTTACTTCAAAAATATGAGATTAGGTTGGACAAGTTTAATTCAATTGATCTGTACAATAGCTCTCCTCACATAGCAACTACTAACAATGCTGGAAATACTAGAGACTCAGCTAACTCCATCTCACAACAAGGACAAAAAAGTGACAAATCATATACAGTGTCATCTACAAATTATAACACTAATCCTTCTCTAAACTCTTTAGGGAATCCACACCCTCAACAATCCTATACACTACCGTCTATTAATTATTCCACTAGTTCAAACCTCCAACCCTTTCTCTTACACCAATGGTCCCATGTTTAATCTTAGACCTATTGGTTTTATACCATATGGAAGGGTCAAAGGTCGGGCAATAACCGAAATAGATTGATATGTCAAGTATGTAATAAAGCTGGTCACTTAGCTATCTAGTGCTATCACATATTCAATTCTGCATACAATGGTATTGTGCAGTTTTCTGGACCTTCACAGTTCTCACAGTTTCCTAGCCCCCATCCTCAACAGTTTCAAAACACAAATCACAAAACAAATTCTACTTCTCAAGAGCTAAGCAATGTATCACATAATATGACTAATCCAATATCTGGCCATAGTCAAGCATTTTTGGTTGCAATACCTTTAGGATTGAATCACAATTCATAGTCTTCCTGTGCCACTCAAGTCACTCCCACAAATTCTATATGGTACATGGACTCTGGAGCCACTGACCTGTAGCCTCAAACTTGAGCCATTTGCAAATTAGCAAGGAATATGGTGGTGGAATCAACTTCAATTGGGAAACGATGAGCACCTTGACATATCTCACACTGGTAACACATTCTTACCTAGCATTTTTCATTCTAAATGTCTACATCTCAAAAATATCTCGTGTGTCCCCAAAATCACTAAAAACTTGCTTAGCATTTCTAAATTTACTAAGGATAATAATGTAATTGTAGAATTTAATGTTGATTATTGTGTTGTCAAGGACTAACTAACCAGAGCAATATTACTACAAGGGGATCTTAAAGGTGGCTTGTATCAACTGAAAATTCCTCATTCAATCTCTCATTCAAAACATGCTTGTTCCTTACCATCTGTTTTTCAACATTATGGTTCAAATAGTTATACCCAAAGTCAAATTGTAGTCCTAGTGGTCAAAAAGCTATTGATTCAAGTTCAAATGTTGCTACTGTACTTTGTAATTCAAGTTCAAAATTTGTTCCTTTGAAGTCTATTGTTACTAATAAGCTATTTTTTGTACCATGTACTGCATTACCTATTAATAAAACTGTATTGTCTGATTTTTCTGCTGATAAGTATAGTACTTTACTTGTTAATCAAATTGTATTGTTTGATTTGTCTGTTGATGAGTTACCTGTTAGTTAAACTGCATCTTCTAATCTGTCTACTGATGAAATAATTTTTGCGGTTGGTACTGAAAAGAATGAATTAATATGTAGTGATATATCTAGTTCTCATGCTACATGTTTTACCGTAAATGCAACTGCCCAACATTATATAACTTGGCATACAAGACTAGGTCATCATTCCAGTGTTATGCATGCAATTCTTTCTTCATTACCTTGACATCATCATTCTCTTCCTTCCAGAACCAATACTGATCATTCCTCTTCCTTTTGTGATGCATGCCAACTAGGAAAAATGTATAATGTCAGTTTCCCTTTATCATATTCACAAGCTACTGCTCCCTTAGAACTAGTTCATAGTGATGTATGGGGTCTTGCACCATTACCATCGTCTGAAGGCTTTAGGTATTATGTGCAATTTTTGGATGATTATAGTAGATACACCTAATTATTTCCACTTAGAACTAAAGCTGAGGTCAAGTCCATTTCATTAAGTTTCATCATTTGGCTGAGAGGCAGTCTGTAACAAGTTAAAATGCTTACAATCTGATCAAGGAGGAGAGTTTATTGTTCTCCATTCTTACCTTACAGACTTAGGTATTTAGTTTAGACATTCATGTTCTCACATTCACCAAAAAAATGGGAGAAGTAAAAGAAAACATAGACTTGTAGCAGAAACAGGTCTTACACTACTTGCATATGCATCAATGCCTTTTCAATTTTGGTGGTTTTCTTTTGAAACTATTGTATACTTGATAAATAGAATGCCTACACCTGTTCTGGATAATGTTAAGTCTAAAAGTATTTGGATGTTCTTCTTTTCCTTTTCTTGGAGTTTTTAATCAACACAAGTTTATTTTTCACTCAACTAAGTGTGTCTCTATAGGCTATAGTCTTGTTCACAAGGGTTACAAATGTTTCAGGTCTGATGGAAAGATTTTTATCACTCTTAGTGTCAAGTTTAATGAACAAGAGTTCCCTTTTAGCTCAAATTTTAGCTCAACTCATCGTGAAAAACCCTATGTGCTTGAATCTCAACCTGATGCACTTACAACTTCTATTTCCTTTCCATACACTGCTGGTCACAACAATGTTTCTACAAATTCAACTTCTAAAGATCCTTCTACAGAAACTAGCTCTCAAAGTCAGTTTGATAATATCACAACAATCAGTATTGATTCTTCTATTCCAAATTAATTGTTCTTCTCAATCACCTATTACTTCAACTATTAACCTTTCTCCTGCTCAAACAGTACAAAATCACCTTCAAACCCTGCTCAAACAGATCTTACCAACACTTATTATAACACCCACATGAAGGTACGTAATTTTATTCATGCCCCAATACTCTTAGTTGAATTTCTTTGAAGTTTATCTTAGACAAATGTGAAGAAATTCTTTAAAACTTCATTAGGGGTAAAATGACCTTTTTACTCATAATTAGATGAAAAAGTGGGGAGTGAAAGGAAGCAAAATAATGTGAAGAAGATAATAGAAATGAGGGTACTTAGGTAAATGACTAAAGGACATAGATGAAATTTGCTAGAAAGTGCAAGGGCAAAATGGGAATGTATTTATAATTATTTACTTATAAGATTTCATGAGATAAAACCCTAGCCATTCTCGCCTTGCCACATTCCACCCAATTCTTCTCAAGCTTTTGCACCAAATTTCAAAGAGAATTCATAGGGTTTTAGCTTAAATTTTGTAGATTTTCACTCTTAAAGCATCCAAAGGCAAGATTCTAGGACAAAAGTGTCTATTTAAGCTTTAAATTTTGAATTCTTATGTTTTTATATGATTTAGGTCCAAGAAGGAAAGAATTTTAGCAAAGGAAGGTTGAATCACTAGTGTTGTACAAATTCAAGGTAAGTAAACCCAATTTAAGCTTTAATTTGAGTAGTATTTGTGTAAGTTGATCCTTGAGTGTTTGTGTATGATAAGAAGTATTGGCTGTTTAGATACTTGTTTGATGGAGAATGATGTGTAGAAGTTAAGCCAAGATGAGTAGTTATGTAGATGTGATGTTTTGGTTGAACCTTGGATGAAATCTTGAAGAATTGAATGTTGGAATTTGGGAGTGTTGACTTCGGCCAGAATAGGGGCTGAGTTTTTGTTGAATTTTCTTTCAACCTTAAGGTATTTGGAGAGATGTGGAGTTGTGGCCAGTCATGTACTTGTATGTGCATGTAAATTGTTTGGTGAAATTTCAAAAAGAAATTCATGCATGAATTTATCAAATATTGTTAAAGACATTGTTTGAGAAACGAAAGAATGGATGTTGAGAGGTTGTGTTAGACTTGACCAAATATAAGTTTGGGCATTTAAGAGTGCATTTTTGTTATGCCAAAAGTTAAAAACATCACTGGGTTAAGTTAGTTTAATGAAATGAATAGTCTTTAGAGCATGGTTTACGTTACTTGAATTTTTAGCATTTCTTTGGGTGGTGTAATGTATTTAGTTATGGAAATTATGAATTGTGGAACCTATGATTTTAGAAAAGTGATAACAAGGAATTGCATGTTAAATTGTTATATGGATACAGTATGGATGATAGTGGAGAATGGTGAAATATATCATGACATTTTAAGATGCCATAACAAATTGTCAAGTTTGTGTATTTGAATTGGGAAAGAACATCAAAGAATAGGTTCGGCCATGCATATCATCCATGTATTCTTGATTTGGCAAGTGAGGACATAAGGAAAATGTTAGCAAAAGGTGAAAGAAAGGAAGGAAAGAAATTGTTTTTGTAGATTCATTTTAAACTAATAAATAAGTAAGTATATTTTTATACGTACTGAAGAATATAATTGTAGAATTTCCATAATTTGGAAGTATATGTAGAAATACGTATAGAATACTTTTCAGAAATGTAGAATGTTATCTTTAGAAGGTTCTTGCGATGGGGAACCCGTGAGTGACAGAGATGTGAAAATTTCCTACATGCACGCCGCCATCAGTGAGCGGCCTCAGAATAGAAAACAAAATTTGTACCGTCCATTAGAAGTGCATGTGGATGAGGACTGTACCCAGAAAGAATTACATAATACACTCACACAGCTAGGGTTCCAAATCCATGCCTTAGCCTAGTCTGATCGGCAACCAGAATAGAGTACAGAAAGAGAAAAAGAAAGAAAATAGATTAAGAAATAGAAAAAAAAAAAAAAAAAAGATACTTGCCTTATAGAAAATGTTTATTTATATTGCTTATGTATTAAGCTACTTACATTAACTAGAATTTTACATGCGCACTCTTATATTCATTTATATTATCTGATCTTGCATGTATGTGAAATGACAGAAGAGAAATTTGAAAAGTAGCAAAATGAGAATAAAAATGGAAATTAATTGAAAAGAAAGAAGTAAGAAAAGAAAGTTTAGAATATGGATAACAGAGAAAGACGTCAGTGTGGTTTAGTTTACTTACTGAGCAATTAGTGCTTACTTCGTTATTTTTTACCATTTTGGCAGGTACTAGGTGATACATGATCGGATGGGACGTCAACAGGCAAAGGAGTTAGGCAGCACTGTCCAAGGATATTTTGTGCTTGTTGATGTATATAAGTTATTTTGTGTAGATATTATATATATATATATATTAGAAATTAAGGAGTGATTTCTAAACCTAGTATAGTTTTTGAGGCTCTCAATAGTCCTGAGTGGAGAAGGGCAATGAAAAATGAGTTTGATGCTCTACTGAAAAATGAAACCTGGACTCTAGTTCTTGCTCTTTCTGATAAGAATATTGCAGGAAATAAATGGGTGTTTATGACTAAGTTCAATGCCGATGGCTCATTTCAAAAGTACAAGGCTAGACTAGCAGCCATGGGCTTCCAGCAAACCCCTGGACTTGACTTTTTCGAAACCTTTAGTCCAGTGGATTTAAGTATTAATTTACTTTAAATGTAAACAATTCACATTCAACTAAATTTCTATATAGGGTATATTAAGTATTTGATGCAATCAATAGGTATGAACCCTTTTAAATGCAGTTAATAAGAGGATGATATTTCATAATTACATGATTCAGTGTAATTATTATGCTCCCCTTGATGGGTTTTACAATTCCATATTTAAATATATGGTTGGCTATGTTTGTTGTGAATATATTATTGTCCAGAAAATTTGTTAATACAATTCTATACCACAAATATATCCAAGTTAATGGTTCTATAGTAAGACGTCGAATTCAAGAATACCTTGGTCTATCAAACCTTGATAGTACAATAATTGTTGGAGATGCGTATAGTCAGATTAAGTGTTTCATAGTGAGATTTTGAACCTAAAGAATCCTTGGGTTATTACAATTATGATTGAAATTTGTTTAGTCATCTTGTTTATTCTCGTTATATAGGCATACTGACGGGTTGGTAGTGACATCTTGAACTGAAGTACGTTTTGACCAATTATAATTGTTATTGACTGTTCGGTGAATAATTTCATACAAATATATAAACGAGTATTTTGTTCGTCATTCGTGTCATTACAATTTAATTATAAGTAGTTTTCTTTTTTCAGTATATTATACTTATATATTTATGTTTCTGTACTTTGAATTGGAAATATTGTTTCTTATTTATATTATTTTATGTATGAAATTATTATTGCTTATATTATTGAATTTGAAATTCAACTGTTTTTGTAATCATTAGTCCCAGATTCATTTCTATTGTCAGATTAAGTGTTTGATAGCGAGATTTTGAAGTTAAGGAGATTTTGGTTTATTCCAATTATAAGCATGTGTTATTAAATTTAAATTGTAGGGAATTTAATTTTTTCCTTATTTTGTGCTTTTATGTGAAGTTTTTATATTTTTAAGTGGGAATATTTTATTGACATTGTTCAATTCAAATGGTAATATTATTATTGCTATATTCATTTAATGTAAAGGAATATAGTTAATTATTATTAAAGGTATTATAGTGCACTGTCGTTTTGGATTTGTAAAATTCATAAGTGATAAAAACATTGTTGTTTAATGTGCTATTGATATTTAAAGTAAATTTGGGGATTTAATGTGTAGCATTTTACTTAAAGTAAATTTGGGGATTTAGGGTTTTTTTTTTTTTTTTTTTTTTTTTTTTTGTCAGTTTCGGGATTAAGGACATTTGTTACACTCTGTTTGTCATGTTTTCCACATCCATCTTTCCTCATTGATTGAAGTTGACATAAGTAAAGTAAAGACTTTCTAGTTATAGTGACAATGTTGTTTTTTCTTATATTGTGTTAATTAATTTGTCATTGATTTTAACTTTGGTTATACTACATGTTATTCTTACGAGGTTCTTGCATTTGTTAACATAATCGTAAAAAGTTGTTGTTAGATGGTTGTGCTTATAATTTGCTATGCCCAGGTTGCTTATTTGTTTCTCTTGTTGTCGTGTTGCATATTATTTTTTTGGTAAATCTACTGCTAAAATTGTTATCTTTCTCGTTATCATGTTGGGTATTATCTTGTTGTATTTAGTATAGCTTGTAATACTCTCGTAGTTTTATAAATTGATGTTATGAAATTTCAGTGATACAAATCTTTCAGAATTTACCAGCATTGTTACCATTTATTATCTATTTAGATTGTGAAAACTGTATGTTGGTACTAATTTTTTTTGTTTTATTTTTGTCTAAGAAATATCTATAATTTCGATGTATTCATTTTCTTTGCTTTTGGAATGTCTATCAAATGTTTGTAACTTGTTTTTTTATAGTGAAAGGAAATGCCATATATTTTTTACATTGAACACATAAAGCAATATCAATATAAATTACATCTTCGGCATGTGATAGTTTGTTGTGATGTTGATCTTTCCCAGTTTATAAGGTTTTGGTCTTCCTTGTGGCAAGACTGAAATATTCTTCTTTTAATGAGAATTGTCGCATTTGGAGTCATGGATTTGAAAACTTCCCTACAAATTTTCATTTTGTGGAAATGATTTGGTTGTTATACTAATTTCATTAGAATTTTTATACCTACACTGTCATATATGGTGAGTAGAGCAATAGCGGTCTGATATAGTGCTTGCATGTTATTTTGTGTGCAAGCTGCAATCAGCAGTTGTAATCCTGTGTCTCTATCATGTTTCATGAAGAATAAATATGTTCCAAGCAATAACAAAGATTACAATTTCTATTAAGTTGACTGATGATTTATTTTGTTTGTTTTTTCCTATCTGATGAAATTTTATTTTTTAATTGTAGTAATGGCTCCTAAAAATCTGATGAAATTTATTCGAAAACTTGATTCTGAAGTTCTATATAAAGGAGGATCAAGCAGTGATTCCAAGTCAAAATTGTTAATGCCATTATAGACTTCTGTTTTACCTCCATCAATTTCTAATTCTGTGAAACCCGATTCTGGTTCTTGCCATGTTGAATTGATTGAAGAAGAAGGTAATGACTTAGAAGAAATTCCCTTATGTAAGTTGGTGAAGCGGCAGAAAACTTGTCAGCAAGAGGGTCCAAATATCATTTCTGAACGAAAATGGAGTACTCTTTCTAAATAAGATCTAGACAAGACAACATTGAGTCTGGGGAAACAAGTAATTTTTTTTTTACTTTATTAAATGTGTAATTGAATATATAATCTATTTAGCATGGTGACATTAATGTGGTTTCATTATTTTTGGAATAGGCTTGCAAAGGTTTTTTAGAAATCGGTGAGCATTGGCTTGTTTCAAAAGGTGTGATCTCAAATTTGAAAAAAGAAAATGAAGATGTGATTTCTGAGACTCACAAATTGGAAGAGCAGATGAAGGTATTGAATGAGGCATTTGAAAAGGTAAAAAACGAATTGAAACACTATCAATAATCATTTAGAAATGCTGAACAGTCTTTTATAAATGAGTGGCAGCAAAAGGAAGTCTTTAAAAATAAAAGTAATGAATTGTTTGATGAAAATAATAAGATCAAATCTTTACTTGCACAAGCTGAGAAAGACAGAGAAGAAGCTTCTACTTCAGTGTCAGATATGTTTTTGGCCACCAGAGAAGCTTTTGTGAAAGAATTTAAGTTAAAATTTCCAAATGAAGACTCCAACTTTTTAGAGAAAGTTGTGTTGAAGGATGAGAACATGCCATCTAATAGAGTTGATATTGACTGTAATGTTGTTTTACCTTTCTCTAGTCCATGTAATGCCACTTCTATAAATATTGAAACTGTTTAATTGTACTGTTAATGTTAAATATCTTAACAATGTTTGCCACGCTAGATTAAATATCTTAACAATGTTTGCCATGCAAGAGTTTGTAATTGGGTTATTTTAGGGATGTGGATGTTATTAATTGATGTTACACATATAATGTATCATTCATTGTACTTGACAATGATAATATAAAACGTATCAATATCTTTGTATTGAGAAACTTATGTTTCTGTATATATTTAAACATTTAATGTGACCATTCCATATTCTCATAAATATCTTTAATCTTTCACATTAATTTCTCATAAACAATGTGTTATATTATATACAATGTATGAATCCCTTCTGTTGTAAACAATGAGTTATATTATACACAACATATCAATCCCTTCAGTGAAACACTTCTTTGAAAACAATATTTGTCAATCTGTCTGTCGATTCATCTTGATACCTTGTCTTGAAGTTACTCTTGATAGTGCAACGTATAATTGGCCATGTGTAAAGACCTGATGTTTCATCTACAATCCTACCATTTTGAGTGATTGACCTTGGCTTTTGTTTATTGTCATATAGAAGCTAACTGCCATGGGTAATTGCCTCCTCTTTTGCTTGAAAGGTCACTTCATATCTGCATTCGACATTATTATTCTGGGAATCATAACGGTATCTATTGAGTGTTGGAAATGCAGATTTATTTAGTAGTTTGGGGGTGAAACTGTAAGGAATTTAAGGTTTAATGCATGACTTATGATGTGATTTCTTGAAAGTTTCGTTATCTTCCAGAATCACGGGTGTTGTGTGTGTTTTCAGGTGTTCAAGTGCAAAAAGTTGGATTATTCGTGCTTGTGTTGGTGTTCAGACATCTTGAACTCATTCGAGTGTAGATAAATTAAGGCGTGAAGAAAAAGGGTGAATTGCAAATTGTGCCGCAACATGATTTCTTATGCCGCGGCACAAATAGGTGCAATCGAAGTGACACCGTAGTGAAGATTGACGATGCTGCAACACAATGTTGGCGAAATCCAAACGACGATATGGTATAATTGAACTACATTGCAACGTGATACAGTTTTTTTCAAAGAAGAAATCACCTGGAAACGCGCCGCAGCACAAATCTCGCAGAATGTAAAAATGTCGCATTTCCAACCCTAATTTTAGCGACCAGTATTTACAAGTTTGCCATTTTGTCTAAAAACTATATAAAGGCATCTTTAGTCAGTTTTAGCAAGTTTTAGGTTTTACAAACACATTTAGGGCTCTTGGAAAAGAGAGCTTGGAGAAGAGAGGAGGTTCTCCTCCTCTCCTCCTCCTTTGTTCTTCAGATTATGGTTCTAGGTGTTGTTGTTTCTTTTCCTTTATGTTGTAGTTTGGTTTTCTAGGGATTTGATGTAATCTAATTGAAGGCTTGTGTTTTATTGTTTTTATATTTGTTTAATCCATTCTATTTTGTTCTAGATTCATTCATTCATTGCATTTAATTCAATCTTTACATGATATTAGGGCCTGATCAATCTTGATGTTAGTTAATTGATTGTATGAGACAAGATTGTGTATGGAATGACTTATTTGTAACCCTGCCTAGGTACAGGTTGGTTATTGTCTTTAAGATCGTCTTGTGCTTAATGGGTTTTGTAGTTAGACTAGACTATACGCCACCAGCTAGTTTGATTAGGGAAAATACTAGGTTAAATCTGAACCGCCATGATAATACCTTAGAACGAGCGACGCCATGCCTATCTTGGTTAGCTTTGTAAATGGATGATTTGTGTCTATGCGAATTGGTTCCTTCGTTATTTAGACTAGGCTATACGCCCTAGCTAGTTTAATTGATAAAAGTACTAGGTTGAACCCAATGATGTACGAACCCTAGAATGGAGTGGAGAGAATAATAGTTTGATGTTGAACACATAGCCTGATGATTTTGATGGAGTTAGAGCCCTAGGATTCTTTGTAGATAGTTAGATTTAGATTTATTTTAATGTCGTTTATATGTTTTCTTTATTTCAATTCTTGTTGTTTTCACAAGGTATAGTTTCTAGGTTCACAAGAGCACTTCCAATCTCTGTGGGATCGATCCTTACTTGTGCACTATTCTGCGATTGCGACTCGTACACTTGCGAAGGATTAAACTTTGTGTTTGTCAAGTTTTTCATGCCATTGCCGGGGACTATTAAGTTGCTCTATGATTTCTTGTGATTTTGCCTTGATTTATGATGCTTTTGTGTGTTTAATTTTTGCTATTTTTGCTTGTTTAATTTTTGTTTTATGCATGTTGATGTTTGGCTTCTTTTCAGTGTGTTTTATTTCATTTTCAGTATTTTATTTTGTGTGTTGTTTTGATTTTTGTAGAGAATTAATTCTGGTTTTTTTTTGCTTTCCAAGAAATTCAGTTCACGACATGACACATTTTGGTGTTTTTGACTGGCATAGGTGTTTCGTTGTGATGCCATGGCGCAAGTACCTTGCGATGTGGCAAATTTCAGCGTTTGACATACAGTGCAGTCACTATGGAGCTGCAGGGTGATTTTATCATGCCGCAGCGCATATCGGCGATTGTGACTTTGCGAGAAAACCATGTCATGCCGCGACACAAGGATCCATGCCGCGGCGCATTTTGGCGATGTTCATGTACTCGCTCAAAAAAAAAAAAAAAAAAAACGTGTGATGCTGCGACTGGAATGTCAAGCCATGGCACACTTTTGGATTTCTTGTTTTCATTTTCTTTTGTTATTTTCATTTATCGTTTTGTTTTTATGTTTGTTTATTTGCTTTTATTTTGTTTTCATTTTGTATAAACTTTATTTAGTTTTATGTTGATTTCATATTTTCTTATTTGTGTGTTTGTTTTAATTTCCGCAAAATTTTTTATGGCTAACCGACAACATGGATTCTATTCCAAGACACCATGTATTCTTTCTTTTGTGTTGATGGATTTCATGTTGATTACTGGATACACATTCAATGGAGTTACTTCTGGTGCCTTACGATTCGTTAATTAAAGGGGGGTAACTTGTTTCGTTCCCTTTCACCTCTATTTTGTTTTGATGGCTACATTGGGGACAAAGTAGGATTTTGGTTGGGGGTGGAGAAGATATGAAATGTATGCCTGTAAATTTTATTAGTTTGTGGAATTTTTGTGTTTCCTGGATTATATCAAATGTCTATGAGATAACATGATTGCAATGACATGTAGTGAATAGGAGAGGTCAATTTTTACACTAGTTAAAGAATTATTCTAGATGTTGTTTTTGTTGTAGTTCGAAACTCTCCGGAATGTGGTCTGTTTTGTTGGTTGGTTTAAGCATTTAGAGATATTTTGTGTGTAAACTTCCTACGATTTTTATGAGATCCCTAAAAAACCCTAGAACCTATTTGATGATTACTTGAGGCGAAATCCAAGACGACTAAAGAAATGACTTAGGCCATCTTTGGACCGTTTGTGCCTTTTAAGCCAACCTTATATGTTATTATCCTTAGTCACCCCGTTGAGCCTTATTCCATATATTTAGACTTGATTTTCTTTCTTTTAACCCGCAATAACATACTAGTTTTAACCCTTAAACACATTTCCTACCTATGTTGTTCTTTTGAGAGGATTAATCTGAATTGATGAAAGTGAAATGTGTGAGGCTTTAAGCTTTGTTATAAAATTTTGTGAGGATGTGCAAAAGAACTGGTTGGGGGTTGTTGTGTGAGAGAAGGGGGAAATTTGGTGATATCATTGCTTCCTAAATTATGTGTTAAAAAAAAAAAAAAAAAAAAAACAATAAGGAAGCATGAAAAAGGTACATATTCAATTGTGGTTGGGAAGAGTGATGCAAAATAAAAAAAAATAAGGATCTCGGGTTTGAGAGAGTAAGTTGTTTTGAGCGATTGTGTTCTTTGAATTGTAAGATTATTCCTCTTAATTGCTTGAATCTCTTATGTTCTTTCATAACCCAATACCCTAGACTTACGTTACAAGCTTAACAAAGTCCTAATGATCTATAGTTGTGAATTTTTCTATCTTAGTGGAGAGTGATCTGAAAAGTAGGCCTATGGAGTTTATGTTTTTAAAGTTTTCATATTTATGGGATAAAAAATTTGTTTTCTTTATGCAAGTTGCACATGAGACTACCTCTAGTGCTAGGATTGACGGATTGTGGATATGACTGATGTGGAGAGAGTTGAGAATGAAGATGAAACTGATGCTTAGGGTGTTCCTAGATGGGGGGTAATTATTGCTTATTCTTTTTGCTATACGTGTATGCTTTGTATGAGACACATTTATTGCTTAATCCAGGAAACCTTTATTTTGTATATATGTGTGTTAGGACTTGTAGGATGTTTGTGGGAAACATCATTGAAAACCCTCACGAGACTATAACTCGTCCACTAGAGGGACCTAGGGGTTGAAAGGCTTATTGCATATGCTAAATGCAATCGTGTCAACCTACGAAAGTGGTTTAGGATAGTTTAATTTGGTTAGATTTTATTTTTATATCGCTTTTATTGCTAGGGACTAGCAGTAAGCTGGTTGGGGGTTGTGTTGAGTGTTGGAAATGCAGATTTATTTAGTGATTTGGGGGTGAAACTGTAAGGAATTTAAGGTTTAATGCATGACTTATGATGTGATTTCTTGCATGTTTCATTATCTTTCATAATCACGGGTGTTGTATGTGTTTTCAGGTGTTCAGGTGCAAAAGGATGGATTATTCATGCTTATGTTGCTATTTGGACATCCTGGACCTATTCGAGTGCGGTGCCGTAGCGTGATTTCTTGTGCCACGACATAAATCAATGCAATGCAAGTTGCACCACAGCGAAGATTGACAACGCCGCAACAGAACGACGGTGAAATCCAAACAGTGTCACTACACAATTGCACTACATCATGGCGTGATATGTTTTTTGTCGAAGAAGAAATCGCTTGGAATCGTGTTGTGGCACAATTAAATAGCGTCGTGGCACAAATCGCGCAGAATGTAAAAATGTCACATTTCCAACTCTAATTTCGACGACCAGTATTTATAAGTTTGCTATTTTGTCTAAAAACTATATAAAGGTAGCTTTAGTCTGTTTTAGCAAGTTTTGGGTTTTACAAACACATTTGGGATTGGAATACATTTGGGGCTCTTGGAAAGGAGGAGCTTGGAGAAGACATGAGGTTCTTCTCCTCTTCTTCTCCTTTGTTCTTCAGATTATGGTTCCAGGTGTTGTTGTTTCTTTTCCTTTATGTTGTAGTTTTTTTATGTAATCTAATTGAAGGCTTCTGTTTTATTGTTATTCAATTTGTTTGATCCATTATGTTATGTTCTTTGATATTAGGGCCTGATCAACCTTAATGTTAGTTAATTGATTGTATGAGACAAGATTGTGTATGGAATGACTTATTTGTAACCCTGCTCAGGTATAGGTTGGTTATTGTCTTTAAGATCGTCTTGTGTTTAATGGGTTTTGTAGTCAGACTAGACTATACGCCACTAGCTAGTTTGATTAGTGAAAATACTAGGTTAAATTTGAACGCCCACTGTAATACCTTAGAACAAGCGACACCATGCCTATCTTGGTTGGCTCTGTGAATGGATGATTTGTGTCTATGCGAATTGGTTCCTTCGTTATTTAGACTAGGCTATACGCCACTAGCTAATTTAATTGATGAAAGTACTATGTTGAACCCGATGATGTACGAACCCTAGAATGGAGCGGAGAGAACAATAGTTTAATGATAAACACGTAGCCTGATGATTATGATGGAGTTAGAGCCCTAGGATTCTTTGTACATAGTTAGATTTAGATTTACTTTAATGTCATTTTTGTGTTTTCTTTATTTCAATTCTTGTTGTTTTCACAAGGCATATTTTCTAGGATCACAAGAGCACTTCTAGTCTCTGTGGGATCGGCCCTTACTTGTGCACTATGCTGTGATTGCGACTCGTGTACTTGCAAAGGCTTAAACTTTGTATCTATCAAGTTTTTGGCCAATATTTGACCCAGTAATAATCATTGCTCGTATGTACCACTTTTCTAAATGGGTTATAATCAATCTGGTTCCATTGCAAAGACCATCATATTGATTTAAATTACGTAGTAACATAATTGGAATGCCAATTTTTAGATGCAATTCATGTTTGGGCATTCTGGAGTACATCAGAGTATTAAGAAATTCAATTGCGTAGAGAATATCATCATCATTTGAGATACTTGCAGCTTTGCAAGTGCTATCTAAGCTGAGATATGTCTTTCCATCTGATGGTTGGCTCTGAGTGATACAGTCATTCAATGTATGTACCGTCTCATTTTTAGGTGTCAATATTGCTTTCTGTCTAATATAGTCAACATTATTTATTTGAGCAGTTAAATCTGGAAAAACAGCATTCATATTTGTTTCTTTGTGACTGGTATGTTGAGTGACCTTCAATCTTTGTTAGAGTAGGTGCCCTAGAGCCAATAAATTATTGTAGAATTGACTCTTTGTAATAATGTTTATTAATCAATAAAAGACATTTTCTACTATATCATGCAAATTATAATTGCATGTATTGATATATGTCCTTAGGATGGTGGAACCGTGATGAGGGTATCAGGTGTTTCAAATCTTGATAGTGAGAACCCTATGGTTACATATGGTGGCCATTCTAGAAATGTCCGTAGCTCCAGTATTATTCTGACCAAGGACATAGATAATACGGTTAGACTATCACAGTGTTGAATGACCTTGTCGAAAGGCAGTGACTGATCTCACTTGTCAAGGTTGTTTGCCAATAACCTAGTGCAACACATGCTTGCTTGCTATAGGCAAGTTCACTAGACTGACCCACCAAGGGATTCCATATGGATGGTAACCCCATGTCTATGGAATAAATCCTCTAACAAATAGTAGTGCTTGCGATCCTTAGACTTGAGATCACCAAAGCGCCTTATGCACTGATTGGTGTAGTTTGATACTAGTCTAATGTAGTTCTATTTAGAGCTATCAATACGGAAGTGATTGGCTGCATTGAGGAGTGTATCAAGACTATGGTAGATCAATAGAGGATTCACCACTCCTGAGTACGGGGGAAGTTATCTTATGGCGCAATTCAGTGAATGACAATGACACTAAAGTTGTGGCTACAATGGGATTAAGTTGTTGCTCAATCCAATTTATTATTCCGGTCATTGGTCCAATAACTGAATACAAAGATATCAAGGATATCTAAGGTTGAGGCTATTTCTATACCTCAACCTCGATGAGATAACATATGATGAAAGGATTTGACTACACGGTAACCATATCGTTGATAGATAGCTATTTCGTTGAATTCGAATCTATCGGGTGGCCATGATACCTTGCTAGGGGCTAATCTTGGTCTGTGTATAGTGATGAACAATTTTAATACCTCGCAAGTGCATGAATCGCTATCATAGTCTAGTGTGCAGAAGCAAGGGTTGATCCCACAGAGATTTGTAAGTACTCAATTAATCCTAATATACTATGCCTTAATTAAACAAATAAAATAAACAAAAGAAATTAAACTAATTACTAAGGAAGTAAAATAAATTCTTAACCAACTAAATTAAATAACAAAATTAAAAATTAATTGAAAACCAATGCAAGAAAAACCTGGGTATCCGATTTCAACATAACAATCTGATTCTCTACTAATAACTAATTTATTGTCGTCTCAATCCAGATCCTAGGGTTCAGTCTTCCATCATTATGATATTACCGTTTGATGTTCGGGTTTAACCAAGTATTCTTAACCATTAAACTCACTAGCATGTTTAGTAAAGCCTAACAATCAAGAATCCATTAAGAATAAGAAGTACTCAAAATATGAACCAAATTATATCTAGCTTGATGTTTGCCTCAACACAATCCAATCATTCAAAAGAGCTATTCAAGGTTTGCATATGATGTTTACCTTACCTTGTCTCGAATGATCAATTGTTTTGTATTTCAAAGTTAGCATATGATGTTTACCATACTTATTTCATACAAAACATCAAGATCGAATTATGTGCAATGAATGAAACTAGAGATATATTGAATTAATAGAACAATAAAATTAATCAAAGCATAAAACCTTAATGTTAGGTTACATCGGATCCCTAGACAAGTATTTAGTCACACATGATCATAAGGAAATTAAACCTTAAACCCTTCAAAAAACATGAAGTACAAGAGAAAAAGATGAAACCCTAGGTAGATCTCTTCTCATTGCCTCTAATTCTTTCCAAGTTGAAGTCTCTTCTCCTTGCCTCTCTCAAAGTTTAAGTCTCTCCAAAAAAATACCTAAAGACACCCTTTATAGTGCTTGGGTTGTGGGAAAGTAATGGGAAAAATCCTATACAAAATAGGAGAATAAAATTCGGATTAATCTTAAGTTGAGTCCTTGTAGAATTAGGATTCCTGTAATGACCCTTTGGTACTAAAACAGGAATATCTTCCTCCAGAAATCTCAGAATAACGAACCGTAAAATTCTACGCAAACTAGAATTCCAAATATTTACAAAAATATGTGGAAGAGCTCCCAATTTGTGCTGATGAATTTATGGTAGCTTGCCGAAGTTTCCGATTTCTGTCCATTTCTCCTTAATAGCTACTGTTGGAAAATTGTGCGCCAAAAGACTTCCACTTTTTATCATGAAAAATTCTGAATATGACGAAGCCATAAACATATTAATTATATCTATTTGAATCATATTTCCAATGGTCCAAGAATCATCTAATAGCTTAAGTTATTGTAGCAACACTGAGGCATGTTCCAGAACCCACATCTGCTTGTCTTCTATGCACTGACGTAACTTTCGGATCAATTTTTAACCATCTTTAAGATTGAAACGGATCACGACCAAAACATAACAGTTATATAGATATATCTTAGTTTCAAAATCCAATGGAATCAGGTCAATCGTAGTTGTGTAGCTAAAGTTACACCCATTTTAGTGCAGCGTGTTCACTCACGCCAATACACAAAAATCCTCCGCGCGAACAATCTTAAAAAATCCATAACTTCTTTGTCTGAGCTCCGATTCTTGCATACATGATTCTGATTCTTTTCTCTTTAATGTTCATGCTTGAAATCCTCATTTTTCAGTACTAAATACCTGAAAATTCACAAAACATACTAGTGATTCTAGAAAATAAAAGAGATACAGAAATTAAGTAAAATTAACCAATTAAACCTAATTCCCTCACAAAATACCCTTAAAATCACTAAGTATGAGTGCGCTTCTAAGCACTCATCATGTAATGAGATGATTAATTAGTGTTAATCGCGATACTACTCACTGTTGGTAAGATGAGGAGCTTATGGGTCATACACTTAAAAGATAATTAAGAATCAATTTGTGCAAGGGGTATTTTCATCTTTTAGGATGAAAGCGTATTTTGATAATCTCACAGTGCAATTAGTTTTGCTGAGGTTGTTGCCTATGTCTAATTTAATATTAAAATAAAATTAGTGAGATTATATTTAAATATATGTACGCATATATTTAAATGAATTATTATTATTAATTAAATGTTAGTATATTTTTTAAATGTATTAATTGATTTTAATTATAATAATTAATTAAAATAAAATACCATAAGAAGGGTGTTTGGATACAAGGTGCATAGTGTTGGAGCCCATGCCTATTCTTTATAGGAATAGGGTTTTAGCACATGCACTATATAAGTGCATGTGTGTTAAAGAAATTAATCAATTCATTCATTGAAAGGAAAAGAGGTAGCCCCCTTTTTCTCTCACCCTCTCACATTTCCCTTTGGTTTTGAATCAAAGATTTTCTTTGATTCAAGTTGATTCTTGAAGCCAATAGAGGATCTAGCAAATCCGTCTTTGGTTCTTTGGATTATCTTCATGTGGATCACTGTTCATTCGGTTCTACGTTGAATCGGTAGTGAAGCAAATTCAGAGACATTTGAAGGAGCCTCCAAACATGCGTAAGATCTCTAATCCTTGAATGGATCGTTATTATTTTGTGCAGAATTTTGATTTAACATGTAAACTATGTAATCTATACCCTGATCTTGGCTTAAAAGGAATCAACTCATCCTTTTAATTTTTGTTTTTCTGCTGCGTTGGGTAGATTGATTCCTAATAATGGTATCAGAGCCTCGGATATCAAATTATATAGTTTAGTCTGAGTTTGATAACATGTATTTGATTGATAACATGTTTTTTTTTGTTAAATTTGTATAAATTATGTGTTGATGGCATGTTTTGTGTAATCGATTGACTCAATACACTTGATAAATTTAATTTGTTGATGATCTGCAAGATTGGTATAATATGATAAGGATTTTTGTTGAGATCGGATGTTGAGATTGATTGCAAAATCCATTTAGGATTCTTTGTTGCTGGTTGAACTGATCTGTTGCAGATCAATCTATACTCGCCATGACGATATAACCCATCATTGCGGTGATTGCACTCTTGCATGCGAGCTGAATGAAAATCAACACTTGTCGCGGTGATATAAACCATCGCCGAGGCGATCGCACTTATGCGTGTGCGCGATTGAAAATCAGTGCACATCACGGCGATATAAACCATCATCACAGCGATCGTACCTGTGCATGCATGCTGAACAATAATCAACACACACCGCAACAATATAAACCATTGCCAAGGCGAGCATACTTTCAAGTGCGTAGGGGCCTAAGTGAAAAGTTTCAAAACTTTTGGACCAAAAGAAACTACAAATTGACAGAGCGTAATTAAAAATTTCACCCACCCAATTCAAAATGTTTATTTTTGAATGTATTCATTGTACTTGTTTGAATATTGCATGGTGCCCGGTACATAAGCCTTGGACTTATGGTGAATGTTTTAAAGTATTTTTGGGTATGTATGATTGTAAATTTCAAATAGGGACTGTGTGCCCTACTTTCTCCCCTTTCTCGATGTACATTTTCTTCTCATCTCATTCCTCTCAAATCTAAATCGAGGTTTCTAAATTTACTGATGTAAAATTAGTTTAAGATTGATTTCACCATAAATTTAGTATGATGTATTTTGTAATGTACTTGAAGATGGAGCAAGGACAAAGCGATTATACTTGAAGACTCAAGATATTTATTAAAGGAACCCTAGGTGACCTACCGATTCCTCTAGGCTTGAGGAAACCGGTTTTAGTTAGGGCCATGTACTGACACGCTTATATTTTGTATAGAATGCATGCTAAGGTTGAATGTTTAATAACATGCCAATGATGACATTTTAACAAAGATAATAAACTTGTGAGACATAAAATATAAACCCTCAAATAACGTATATTAATTCACGTAAGCCTTTCATCACCATGGGTTTAATCAAACCACTGTTCATTGGAATCTTGTTTGTCAAAGCAAAGGTCACACTTCTACCAATGGGAGGTTAAAGCTCATTAGAGCTTTCCTTAATGGTCATGGGTTGACTTAAAATGTCGTGTTTTGCTTGTTTGCCAAAGCAAATGTTGATAAGCACGTCATAGGCATAGTAAAGAAGTACACATGTTGTGTGTACGTGGCGACATGTATTGTCCACTCTAGTGATACTGAGAATCACACTTGAGGACGATGGCTAGGTCGTTGGGTTGGGTGATTGGCTTGTTGGCTTGCTTCACATTTGAGGTTGGTAGTAGAAGCTATCAACTGGTGTGGATTAAGTTTGTTGGCCTACCTAATCAACCCATTTTGGCTTGTTTGCTAAAGCAAAGGTTTGAAATGGGCCAGATGGGATCTCAGTCCACTAGGAAAGCCAACGGGCTTTCCCGAGTTAATAGTGATGGCTATTGGCTTGAGGAAAATAGTGGGAGCATTTTTAATAAAAGACCATATTAAATAATAATGAACATTATAATGACTTTTATTTTTTTGCACTTGTAGATTCACCAAAATGAGCATTATGAACCTACGACCGATAATCGAGAAAGAAAATAGGTTGGATGGATCCAATTTCTCAGACTGGTATCGTAATCTTTGGATTATACTAAAGTCCAAAAAGAAATTGTATATCCTTGATAAGCCATATATGGCTAAGCCCGATCTCGATGCCACTCAGGAAGTAAAGTACATTTATTAAAAGTTCCTTATTGATGCTGATGGCATTCAATGCCTTATGTTGGCATCGATGACACCTGAGTTGCAAAAGCAGCGTGCGAATATGGACACTACTGCCATTATTCTACACCTCAAGGAGTTTTTCGAAAGAAATGCTCGACATGAGAGGTATAAGGTGTCGAGAGCACTGTTTAGGAGTCGCATGGCTGAGGTATAAGGTGCAGACTTACAAGTGGATTTAATTCTACAGTCTTTACCTAATCCTTTTTCATTGTTCATAATGAACTTCAATATGAACATAATGGTGAAATCCCTGTCGGAGCTTCTGAACATGCTGAGGACTGCATAGCAAGACATGAAAAGGTCCAAGCCTGTTTTACTGGTGGCGGCTAGTAAAGGAAAAGGTAAGGGTAAGGGCAAGGGAAGGCCAAGGCCAATCCCAAACCCAAACCCAAACCCAAACCCAAACCCAAACCCAAACCCAAAAGACAAGATTCTCGTAGGCCTGAGAGTGGCATTGGGAAGGGCGGGAAAGTAGTCTGCTTCTATTGTGGCAAGCCTGGCCACTGGAGGAAGCATTGAAAGGCTTTCCTCGCCAGTAAGAAGAAGTCAGAGGCTTCGACTTCAGGTATGCACATGATTGAGATTAACTTCTCTCCTTCAACATCTTGGGTCATTGACACAGAATGTGGTACTTATATTTGTACTGATGTACAGGGACTAAGGTAGAGTAGATTGCTCGCCAAGGGAGAAGTTGACCTACGAGTTGGAAATGGAGCACATTTGGTTGCATTGGCTATAGGGACTTATTGTTTATCTTTGCCTATAGGCTTATCTTTGGAACTTCATGACTATTATTACATACCTTCTATTTCTAGAAATATTATTTTAGTATCTGCTTTGGATAATATAGGATATCATTTTGAGATTTCTAATGGATTGTTGTCTTTTAGTTTGAATGGTATTCTATTTGGAATTGCAAGGTTATATAACAGGTTATATGTTCTTGATTTAAACAATAAAGATAATCTCAATATTGAAACCAAGAGAGCTAAACATAGCAATCAAAACCAAACATACCTTTGGCATTGTAGATTGGGTCATGTTAATCAGACTCACATTGCAAAACTTCAAAGGGATGGAGTTTTGGACCCTTTTGACTTTTAGTCATTTGAGGTATGTGAGTCATGCCTATTAGGCAAGATGACCAAGTGACCTTTCACAGGACAAGGTGAAAGGGCTACTAAACTGTTAGGCATCATCCATAGTGATGTATGTGGTCCACTACCATTGAAGCCAGAGGTGGATATTCATACTTCATCACATTTACTGATGAGTTCAGTAGATATGGTTATGTCTATCTTATGAGACATAAATCTGAAGCCTTTGATAAATTTAAAGAATTCAAGAATGAAGCACATAATATGTTGGGCAAAAGTATTAAAGCTCTTTGGTTAGATCGAAGAGGTGAATACTTAAGCTCAGGGTTTCTTGAATACCTGAAGGAATGTGGGATATTTTCACAATTCACCCTTCTGTATACACCCCAACACAGTGGAGTGTTTGAGATGAGGAATAGGACTTTACTTGATATGGTTAGATCCATGATGAGTTTTAGTGATCTACCTACATCATTCTAGGGTTATGCCCTAGAGACTGCAACTCACGCATTGAACCGTGTGTCATCAAAGTCTATAGATAAAACTCCATATGAACTATGGGGTGGGCGAAAGCCCAACTTGTCTTATCTAAGGATTTGGGGTTATGAAGATTATGTCAAGAAATTGACTTCAAACAAGCTGGGCTCGAAATCTTGCAAATGTATATTTGTGGGGCATCCTGAGGAGACTAAAGGATACTATTTCTACTATCTAGAAGAGCGCAAAATTTTTGTCGCTCGTACTGGTGTCTTCTTGGAAAGGGAATTTTTTTCTAAGATTTACTAGTGGGAGAAAAGTAGAACTCAATGAAGTTCTAGAACCATAAGATATATTAGACGAAGGACAGGATGATGTGCCATAGGAAGTGGTTAAACATCATGAGGAGGTGACTCCACAGTTTGTGGATCAAAGTGAACTACCTCATGTAGCACAGGAGCTACATAGGTCTGGGAGAGTACGTCATGAGCCCGAGAGATATGGTTATCTCGCGACTCAACATAGTGACGTATTGGTCTACCAAGACAATAAACCCAAAACCTACGAAGACGCTATATCCATAACGCCCAGCATGAAGGTACATGATTTAATTTATGTTTTTATAGCCCTTAGTTAATTTTTGTTCAAGTGATTTTAAGAAAATATGAAGAAAATGCCTTAAACTTGCATTAAGGGTAAAATGGTCTTTTCACTCAAAATTAGTTGAAAAAGTGGAGAGTGAAAAGAGACAGAATTTCATAGAGAATGCATTAAAAATGAGGGCATTATGGTAATTGACTAAGGGACATAGATGAAATTTCTAAGAAAAAGTAAGGGCAAAATGGGAAAGTGTGTTTATAAGCTAAAGTGTTAAGGGTTTGAAACCCTTATTTTCTTCATTCCACCGCCACACTCCTCCCCCATTTTCTCTCAAATTTTCATTCGATCCTCTAAGGATTTTGAGGGCTTTTGAGTGGTTTTTTATAGGGTTTTGATTTTAGGCTTCAAGAGGTAAGGATTCTTGCTCTTTATCTATGTTTTTTTTGTGTAAAAGTTGAGTTCTTATGAAGTTTATGCTTAGGGTTAAGAGAAGATTTGAATCCAACAAGAGTAGAGAGCTTATGAGAGACTAATCAAGCATAAGGTAAGTAAATTCTACTCAAAAATCCAATTTAAGTTAAAGTTTAAGAAAATCAAGTGGGTAGAGATTTCTTTTAAATATGCATATGTTATGATTATTGAGAAATTAAGATGAGATGGATGATTATTTATGCTTGTTGTTGGATATATTTGAATATGAGGAGTGTATGTGATGGTTTGATGATGGGTTGAAATTGGAAGAATTGGAGAAATCTTTTAGGAGTGTTTGTGCCGTGTAGGTATGGTGATGCTATAAGAGAGTTTTTCTCTCAATTTGGATGGTTTAAGAAACAAATAGAATGATAATTACATTAGGGTTTGTTTATGCATAAGTATTGTTTGATGAAATGCCTAAGAGAAGTATGAGTTGAGTAGAAACCTTAATTTTATGCAACATTGCATATCTGCATTTCATAAGTGCATTTAAGTAAGAAATTTTAAGCATGAGCCATCCATATGCATATAATTGTGTATGTGTAGGAGCTTAAGAAAAAATAAAGAATAAAACATTCTAAGAATAAAGAGAAAGAAAGAATAAGCATTAAAGAACTAAAGAAAGAAAAAGTGGTAAAGAAAAGAAAAGAATAGGTTGGTGTGATGGGGAACCGTGAGTGTTAAGAAGAAATTTCTACATACACGTCACCTTAATTGAGTGGCATAAGAAGAAGAATAATTGTACGACTCGTAAGAGTGTATGTGGATGAGGGTTGTACCAAAAAAAATTCCTACATGCACGTCACATTAATTGAGTGGCCTAAGAAGAAAGAAGAATTGTACGACCCGTAAGAGCGTATGTGGATGAGTGTATATAGATGAGGACTGTACTCACTCACACAGCCAAGGTTCTGAATCCATACATCAACCGAGTCCGATCGGCAAAGAATAAGAAAAGAAGGAATAAGAAAAGAAAAGAATAAGAAAAGAAAGAATGAGAAAGCTTGAACAAGCAAAGAAAAGAAAAGCAAAGAAACAAGAAAGAAAAGAGAAGCTTGGGCAAGCAAGACAAGAAGAGAAAAGAAAATCATAGAAAGAAAAAGAAAAGAATAGAGAAGAAAAGAATAGAAAAGAAAAGAAAAGAAATAGAAAGAAGAAATAAAATGCATTTTTATGCATTATTGCATATGCATTTCATTTATGCATATTCCCATGAATTTTATTATGGTTAGAAAGAATAGAAGAGTAGCAAGAAGAGAAAGAATAGAAAGAGTAAGAAAGAAAGAACAGAAAGAAAGAAAGAAACAGAGAGAATTAGAAAGAAAGAAAAGAACAGTGAGAATTAGAAACAGAGAAAGAAACAAGAAGAGAACTAAGTAAGGAAAGAATCAAAGAAGAACAAAAGTTTAGGGATTTACTTACTGAGCATTTTTATGCTCACCCCGTTGTTTTTCCATGTTTTTGCAGGAAATAGGTGAGCAGCGGTCGGAAGGACGTCAACAAGCGAAGAGAATTGGCATTACTGCCCACCGTTGCTAAGTTTTTGTACTTGTTATTTTGATACATGCAAAGAATTATATTTTGTATGTAAAGAAAAATTTGGGCCCAACTATTTTCATATGCTAATTATGTATGTTTTATAGTATATGTTATAAAATATACTATTAGAAAGAAGTCGTTACATTTTTGGTATCAGAGCAAAGATTTTGGGATTTGACAGTTTGCCAGTCTCACCGCCACGACGTTCCGTAGCCGACTGTTGTAAGTTAAATTCTTTCCTTACTTAAAGTGTGGCATGAATTGATTAAATGTGGTTGTTTTGTAGATGAGAGGTAGAGGTAGAACACGAGCAAGTAGTAAGAAAACAATGGATACAGGGGAACCTACTCCCCTTACCCTTGATGAAGCCAGAATTCGGGGGATTATACAGGAAGTCTTAGGCAAAAGGTCGGTACCTCAGACAGTACAGAATCAGGAGCCGATTAATGGGCTTCCAATTCAACATCAGCCATCATAATTCAAAGGTACAACAGACCCTTTAGTAGCAGAAGAATGGCTTAGGTTCATTGAGCGTATGACAGCACCGTTTCCTATGACGGACAAGGAAAGGATCCGGTATGCCAGTTTCTTGTTTCGAGGTGATGCCCGAATTTGGTGGGAATTGATGGAAGACACTCATGATGTTTCTATGATGACCTAGGGTGAGTTCAGAAGAGAATTTGAAGCTGAGTATAGAACGAAAGATCGAGTTCATGAGAAGGTCCAAGAATTTATCAGTCTACAGCAAGGGTCTAGTACAGTAAAAGAGTATTCAGTGAGATTTAATTCCCTTGTTAGGTTTGCACCCGGAATAGTCAGTACTCCAGAATTGAGAAGAGATAAGTTTGTCCATGGGTTGAAGCCAGAGATAGCTCGTGATATAATGACGGGTGCCAATCCCCCTCAAGCCTATAGTGAGGCCTTAAGGTGAGCATTGAGGGCGAAAATATTTGAGAACAAAATCACCCCAGCAGGTCCCTCGATAGGAGGATCAAGTGAACCATCTCCCGCCCCATAGAGAGAAAGATTTGAAAGTGCAAGAAACAGGGAAGTGAAGAATAAGAAGAAGTTTCAGTCGAAGAAGAACAAGAAAGATTGGCAGAAAAAATAGCCGAGAACAGCGGAGTTTCCCCCATGTCCTAAATGTGGGAAGACTCATCCAAGGGAGTGTCTGAGAGAGTTGGGCCGTAATGTATGTTATTAATGCCGGCAGCTAGGGCATCTGATGAAAGATTGTAAAGTTTCCTTTCCATTTGCAGCACAGACTTCCAGAGGCACTAATGCTAAGGTATTTATAGTAGCACAAGGTGAAGCAGAGGCCAGTTATTATTTCATGCAGTTCTTCTTTATGCTTTAATTGATTCTGGAGTCACTCATTCATTTATATTTTATGGGATGATAGAAAGATTAGGTTTGAAACCTACTAGAGTGAGCCAACTCATTAAGATAGAGTTATCTGATGGGGTTAGTGTTGTGACCCATGAGATGCTGTCAAGAGAGTCTGTGGTGATCCATGGTCGAGAGTTAGCAGTTGATTTAATAGTGTTTGATATGCCTGACTTGGATGTGATTTTAGGTATGGATTTTCTAGGGAGGTATGGGGTAGAAATTGATAGTCGGAAGAAGAAAGCGAGATTTAATCTTGATAGTGGAGATAAGTTTAGTTTCAGAGTGGGCTATCAGCTGAGTATGTTGATTAGTAGCATGAAGGCTAGAAAGATGCTAAGAAAAGGGTGTCCTAGATATATAGCCCATGTGTTGCAAAGTAGAGATGTCCCACAACCAGAATTGCAGAGAGTGCCAATAGTCCAGGAATTTCCAGATGTATTTCCGGACAACTTACCGGGTTTGCCTCCGGAAAGAGAAGTTGAGTTTAATATTGAACTGGCACCAGGGATAGCGCCGATTTCTAAAGCCCCTTACCGAATGGCCCCAGCTGAACTTCAGGAATTGAAAAAACAACTCCAAGAGCTCCTAGATAAAGGTTTTATCTGACCAAGTCATTCTCCCTAGGGAGCTCCAATCTTGTTTGCAAAGAAGAAAGATGGGTCATTAAGGATGTGTATTGATTACATAGAATTGAATAAAGTAACAGTGAAGAATAAATGCCCGTTACCTTGGATAGATGACCTTTTTTATCAGCTAAAGGGTGTAGCAGTATTTTCTAAGATTGATTTGAGGTCGGGTTATCATCAGGTAAAGGTGGCAGAACAAGATGTAGCTAAGACTGCCTTCCGGACAAGATATGGGCATTATGAATTTGTGATGATGCTTTTTGGGTTGACTAATGCCCCAGCAGTTTTTATGGACTTAATGAACAGGGTGTTCCATGATTGTCTGGATCGGTTTATAGTGGTATTTATTGATGACATCTTGGTTTATTCGAAGTCGAGAGAAGAGCATGAGGAACACTTAAGATTTGTGCTGCAGCGATTGAGAGAAAAGAAGTTGTATGCCAATGGTGTGCTATCATAGGCACCCAGAATTAAAACCCTAAAAATACATGTAGTAGTGTGAGTAGGGATCATTCCCACGGAGAGTGTCTAGCCGAGTTTTATGTTACGTGAACCAGTATAGGGGGAATTTGAGTAAAAACAGGAACAATTTCAAGAAAATAAATTCAACCTAAATTACCGAAACCAATCAAAATAACGAAACTTGGTCTAAGTCAACATCCACCATCGGAATCTTACAACTGATCATTGATGCAAAAATAAATCAATTCTTACTTTGAGTATTCACCATTGGAACTGTTTTCCTATCTTTCCTTAGTTGTAGTTAATTAGGAAACAAGCAATCTAATTAATCTTACTACTAAACAACCCTAGAGAAGCGCTAAAGATTTAATCTAGTGGTAGCCACAAACTCAAGTGGTTGTATTTAATTTAGTTGAATGTTCTTCTTAAGACTTAATAATTCCTGACACAGCAAATTCTTAAACCCTAATTGCTTCACAAGTTAAAGGGATCAAACAATTACGGATTTGATATCTAACTTAGAAGTAGATTGCAACAAATAATAAACTAGTAGGCCTCCTAGTAATTAAACGCAACAATCATGACAATATGCATAGAAGAACATCCAATACTCAAAACATAAATTGAACACTAAAAACAGATAGATCTCACAGTTTTATTGATTTCGAGGTCTCCGTTTCCTTCGACCAAGTTATGAAAGTTTAGCCGCTCATGGCCATGAAAAACTCAAAAGAAAAACGAATTCCAGCAGAGAGAAAGAGAGGAGTATGTGATATCTCTCAAGCTGATCTCTCTCTCCTTTTAAACATATCCCATTCAAGTATTTGAATTCTACTAAATCTCCTCAAAATATTCTAATATCCTAAATAACATCTATCCTAATCTGATTCTAATTAATTGAAAATAAAATAAAGTCCTAAAATAAAATAGGAAAGTGGTGTGTCCAGCTGTAACTTACGTGCAATAGGTCTTCAAATCTTCCAATAATAAACTGCCTAATTGACTTGCATGATAGGGCAGAATGTTCCACAACGTCAACAGCGCAGGTGCATCAACTTCAAGCCCAATTATAACCTTGATGCATTGAGTATCTCTCCAAACTCAAAATATGAAAGTTGTAGATATCTTTCTTAGGGTTCCACAGCATTTTGAATCATCTCAATCGGAGCTCGGATGAGAGATTTATTCCCAGATTACAAAGCGATGCCAAAACTGTCTGAATTCACCTAATTAGTTCCGTTTTGCATTTAACGCCTCCATTTGCATCCTAAATCAAAATAGAATAATAATGAGTACATTTAGGCAACAAATAAGTATAAAAGACTAGACATTAAGGGGGGGTAAATATGACATTTTGCATTCTCATCAAATTCCTCCACACTTAGCTTTTGCACGCCTCGGGCAAACTAATTTAAACAAACACTACACTCAAGTCATATCAAGAACACCATCATGATGCATAAGCAGCAATATTTAATCCATGCATATTCATACCTAACTTAGGCAGCAACAAAATAAAATAAAGTAGAGTTAATGACATTCATCTCTCTTCATCATTTTCCACAATTACTCTCAATCAGTCAATGCAAACAAGGACACTAATCACAACCAATTCATGTACAACTCACCTCTCAACATTTTCCTCAACTGTTTCTCTTTACTATTGCAAACTGGGTAGCAAACTAAGGATATATATATATATATATTTTTTTTTTCTGTTTTGAAAAAGAATGAGTGCATTTTATGCTCCATCTCATTTCATGGTTGTGTTAATGAGTGAGTACATTTTACGCTCCATCTCGACTCACCACATACCTTTCTTTTATTTTTCCTATTTGCTTAAACCCAAATTTAGGACTAGCTTAAGAGAAACAATTTTTTTTTTTTTTTTTCTTTTAAGGGTTGTTATACACTCCTCAATCATGTTGCGTCACCAAGTTCACACAACTTCTCAAGACATATTGTTTCAAAACTACAAAGATTCAAATCTGATTAACTCTATTTTATGAAATATTGCTAACATCCTAAGTCAAGGAATATGCTTAATAACAAAGTCAAATTACTATTTCATGCATCACTAGACATTCAAAGACATGACTTAAAGCATAAACCTTCCTAAAAACAAAAAACTATTTATTTATTTATTTTTTTCTCAAATTAAAACACAACCCAAATCCCCTCCCCCACACTTAAAACTGACATTGTCCCCAATGTTAGATGAAATGCAAAGAAATGGCAACAAAAACTGATAAGAGTGTAATTTACATATTTTTATTCCTTCTATATTATATTTTTTGTTATGTTTTATGCCTATTTGAGTCGATTAGAGTTTATTTTGTGAGTTTGGCATAGTTGGATGGACTGTAGGAAATAACTGATAAAAGATTAGGAAATTCCAGATTTTTGTTATTCTGACCAGTGCTGCATTTTTCAGGTTTTTCATGGAGTCAGATTTCTCAATTGCAAAAGTGTTCTTCAGAAAAATAAAGTTGACGAATCAATCTTTCCAGGAAGGTATTATGGGTGAGAATCCGAGTTCGTTTGGGTCTTCATTAGTTGTTGCAAAACCGGACCTGGAATCCTTGTCGCAGAAGGAATTCCTGGCTGAGTATTGAATCTTCGAACGGGCCTAACTGGAGCATCAGATATCGAAAGCGGGTGATTCAAAAGCCCAGATTCATCTACACATCCTGGACTAAAATTTTTATGAAGTGACTGAGCCCAGAAAAAATCTTTTACATTGCCAGAATCCTGGTGCAAGCTGGAGACGAATTCTGTTTTCCATATCTGATAAGATTTTGACAAATCTGGAAGTCTATCTTCTAGGAAAAGTCTAGGAAAGAAATTCCGTGATTCTTGGGGTAGAATTAAGGAAAACACATGTTATTTATTGATGAGTTGTTAGATTAAAAAGGGGGGAGAAGAGACAACAGTGGTTTTTGAGTTTTTTTCGGTTTTCTTTTACTTTCTACGTCAAGATGTGAGGCTGGTCTTTCTTCTTCAGTTCAAGGGGATTTTGAAGCCTAAATTCATGTCATTGGTGTAACCTAACTTCAGTAACATTATTCTTAATCTCGTTTTTATTGAAATTGTTTATGTTATTCTGTTTTAATTGTTTATAATTTTCTGTTTGGGTGATTTAGTAATGGCCTGCTGAATTATTTTATCTGTTAGAATTAGGAATTGTGATCCGTAATTGTCCTTTTTCTATTCAATGGGTAACACATGATGATAGATGATTATGGACAAGTTTTCATTCTGTCATCTTGAATAACATAACCTAAGTTAAATAATCCGAGCTTGTGTGATTGTTGCTTAGATTGATCTATTTTCCTAATTCTTAAGGCTGCCATTGAATTAAACTTAGAGAGCTTATTCTAGGTTGTTCGAGGGTTAGGATCTACTTGAAGAGCTTATTTCAGTAGTGACGATTAAGGGAGAATTCGGGTAACAGAGCTTGTTGTTTCCTAGGGTCAGTAGTTCCATAATAACGAGATAGAATAGTGTTACGGTTAGTTCGTGTCCAATGCATGTTTAGGTGGATCTTGAACCGAGAACTGATTGTTTTTAATCTGATTTTTTCTTCCATTAGAGACTTCTTTGTTTTACTTTAGTTTGCCTTGATTACAAACCCCTTTCATTACTCTGTTGTGTTGTCCTGTTCACTGTTTAGGGTTTTATTGTGTTGTTTTCATTGTGGCTATTGGCATAGAATATAGGATTTAATCGAATCATTCCCTATGGGATCGACCCTTGCTCACCCTATATACAATTTAGTAGTTAGGTTAGTAAGGTTAATTAATTTGGTGCATTCGGCACGCTACCAATAACCAAAATTTAAAATGCGAGAACAAGAAAATAAACTCCCCTTGGGTTGCCTCCCAAGCAGCGCCTTTGTTTATTGTCGTTGGCTCGACTCAAGGCTTTTCTTCTTGCGATGCACTGAGTTTACTTGAGATGATCACCGGTAACGTTCCTCCATCTCCAACGAACACGTTCTTGAAGTAACTAGGGAGGCTTCAAATCCGGAATGGGGGCCTACAAAACAAAAGGTAAAGGCCTCTCGTTAGAAATTGGTAATGCAATATAAGGAATGTTACCTAACTGCTACTGTAACTTTGGAGAATCATTCAACGCTGCAACAATTTCGTACAAATCAGTACTCAAAGCTAACTCCTCATTCTCTTCCTCAAGATGTTTGCTTATTCTGCACTTGTAGATTCCCTTAAAAATGAGCAATATGATCCCATCATTACTACGAAAAATCATCGAACTATTGATTGGTATAGAAGTATAAACAATATACTTCAGTCAAGCAATAGATTATACACCATTGAGCAAGCTTTGTCACTAGAGCCTGCTGATAGTTCTATCCATTAGATTGGGTATGTATATATGAAGCATACACATGATGCAAAAGCAAAAATGACAAGATACATTGTGCTTGCATCAATTACACCATTACCGCGACAGTAGTGCCATAATATGGACTTAGCTTCTATTCTTTATTCTCTCCAGAGAAATGACAAGCAAATGGTGTCTCAGTCACTGTTTAGATGCAAGATGGAAGAGGGTACCAAAATTTGAGGTCATATTACAGGCTTTGCAAGATTCTTACTCTCAATTTGTCTATGACTTGATTGAGAATGATAAGAAGAATACCCTTTTCGAGCTTCTGGATATGTTGAAGGCTATTGAGTTAGGCATGAAAATGTTAGAAACATTGACGTTGGTCGAAGCTAACTCAAGTGAGAAGGAAAAGGCTCAGAAGTCGTTGGAAGAAACCGTTATAGATAGGAAGAGCATTTGTCCTCAATGTGGAATCCTAGCCACTGGAGGAAACATTGCAAGGCCTTCCTAGCAAAAAGGAAGAAGAATGTTACTTCTTCGTCAAGTACATTCTTGATTAAGGTTAACTTCTCCCGTCAACATCTTGGATCATTGACACAGGATGTGGTACTCACATTTGTTCTAATTTGCAGGGACTATGGCAGAGTAGATTACTCGTTGAGGGAGAGGTGGAACAACCAGTTTGAAATGGAGCACATGATGCTGCATTACCTGCATGATCTTATCGTCTGATTTTGCCTATGGGCTTGTTACTTGGAACTTGTGCATTATTATGATTTTTCTTCAGTTTCTAGAAATTATATTTCTGTGTCCACTTAGGAAAAGTGAGAATATTGCTTTACTACTGGATTGTTCTCCTTGAGTATAAATAATATTCTTTAAGGAACTGTTTCATAATAATATGTTCTTAAAATAAACGATAAGGATATTCTCAAAATAACAACTATGCCAAGTGTGTCAAGTTGAGTTAAACATACCTGAAGTAATGTGGGATAGTATCAAAACTCACCTTTCTGTATACACCGAGAATAATGGTGTGTCTAAAAGGAGGAATAGGACCTTACTTAAAATGGTTAGGTCCATGATGAGTTTTAATGATTTTCCCAACATAATTATGGGGTTATGCCCTAGAGACAACGACTCACGTATTGAACCATATGCCATCGAGGTCTGTAGATAAGACTTCATATGAATAGTAGAGTGAGTGAAAGCCTAACTTCTCTTATCTGAAGATTTGGGGCTATGAAGCTTATGTCAAGAAATTGACTTCAAACAAGCTGGGCCCTAAATCTTACAAATGTATATTTGTGGGGTATCCTAAAGAGACCAAAGGATACTATTTCTACCATCCAAAAGAGAGCAAAAATTTTGTCGCTCGTACTGGTTTCTTCTTAGAAAATGAATTTTTTTCTAAGAAGTACTAGTAAGAGAAAAGTAAAACTCAATGAAGTTCTAGAACCACAAGATACATTAGATAAAGGACGGGAAGATGTGCCATAGGAAGTTATTGAACATTATGAGGAGGTTACTCCACAATCTGTGGATCAAAGTGACCTCAAGTAGCACAAGAGCTACGTAGGTTTGGAAGAGTATGTCATAAGCCCGAGAGATATGGTTTTCTTGTGACTCAGCGTGGCAACGTACTGGTCTACAAAAACAACAAATCCAGGACCTATGATGATGCTATATCAGATCCAGATTCCATTAAATGGCTTAAAGCCATGAAATCTGATATGGACTCCATGTACTATAACCAATTATTGTCTCTAGTGGATCCATCTAAAGAGGTAAAACCCATAGGGTGTAATTGGGTCTTCAAGAAGAAGACTAACATGGATACCAATGTGCATACCTATAAGGCACAACTGGTTGCCAAAGGTTTCAAACAAATTCATGGTATTGACTATGAAGAAACCTTTTCGCCAATTGCCATGATTAAATCCATCCAAATTATGCTTGCGATTTCTGCATATCATGACTATGAGATTTGGCAAATGGATGTCCAAACAACTTTCCTTAATGAAAATCTTGAAGAGGATGTGTATATGACACAACTCGATGTTTCATTCTTGATGGACAAGATAATGACTGTGAAATTTGGCAAATGGCTGTCAAAACAGCTTTCCTGAATAGAAACCTTAAAGAGGATGTGTATATGTCGCAACCCGATGGTTTTGTTCTTAATGGATAAGCTAATAAGATATGCAAATTGTAGAGGTCCATTTATGGACTCAAGCAAGCTTCCAAGAGCTAGAACATTTGTTTTGATGAAGCCGTAAAAGAAGTTGGTTTTATCAAGAATGAAGATGAGCCCTGTGTTTACAAGAAAGTAAGTGGGAGCGTGGTGACATTCTTGGTGTTGTATGTTGATGACATACTTCTGATCAGGAATGATATACCAAACTTGCAGTCGATAAAGACTTGGTTATCCAAGTGCTTCCCCATGAAGGACTTAGGAGAAGCAACCTACATTCTCGAAATAAAGATCTATCATGATAGATCGCGTAGGTTGCTTGGCCTAAGTCAGAGTATATACATAGAGAAGATACTGAAAAGATTCAATATGGAAAAATCCAAAAGGGGATTTCTTCCGATGCTACATGGTGTCCTAAAACACACGATAAGAGAGATAGAATGAAGAGAATCCCATATGTATCAACAATTGGATCCATCATGTATGTCATGTTGTATGCTCGGATTGATGTCTCATGTGCATTAAGCACTTGTAGTGAATATCAATTGGATCCAAGTCAACGGTGCCATGTTGTATGCTCGGACTGATATCTCATGTGCATTAAGCACTTGTAATAGATATCAATTAGATCCAAGTGAGCAATGTGATGTTGTGTACTCAGATTAATGTCTTATGTGCATTAAGCACTTGCTGAAGATATCAATCAGATCCAAGTGAGCGACACTAGATGAAAGGACATCCTTAAGTACCTGAAAAGGACTAAAGATATGCTCTTGGTTTATGGAGGGGAAGATGAGCTCATTGTAAGAGGATACAGTGATATTAGTCTCCAAACAGATAAAGATGATTTTAGCTTGCAATCCAGGTTTGTATTTTGTCTCAATAGAGCTAGAAGAGCTCGAAGCAAAGTACTGCAGTGGATTCTACAACTGATGCTAAGTATACCGCATTATTTAATGCAGCCGTGTAGGCAGTTTGGATCAAGAAGTTCATTACTGAACTTGATGTGTTTCCAAACATTGCTGATCCAGTAAAGTTCTATTGTGATAGCAATGGAGCCATTGTTGTGGTTGAGGAATCACAGTCTCACCGGTAATCCAAACACTTACTTAGTTGATTCAATCTGATTTAAGAAATCGATCAAAAAATGGGATGTGCAAATTTGCAGAATACCTACTAACCCACTGTTGAAGTTTCTTTTATAGCAGAAGCATGATGGGCACTTAGGGTCATTCAATGTTAAATACATGAATGATTGGCTATAGTGCAAATGGGAGATTGTTAAAGTAGGTGCTCTAGAGCCAATCAATTATTTTAGAATTGACTATTTGTAATAATGTTTATTAATCAATAAAAGGCATTATTCACTATATCATGTAAATCATATCATATGTATTGACATATGTCCTTAGGATGGTAAAACCATGACGAAGGTATCAAGTGTTTCAAATCTTGATAGTGAGAACCCTCTGATCACATATGGTGGCCATTCTAGAAATGTTTGTAGTCCCAGTATTATTCTGACCAAGGACATAGATAATACGGTAAGACTATCATAGTGTTGAATAACTCTGTCGAAAGGCAGTGACTGATCTCACTTGTCAAGGCTGTTTGCCGACAACCTGGTGCAACACATGGGTGATTGCTATAGGCAAGCTCACTAGACTGACCCACCAGAGGATTCCATATGGATGGTAACCCCAATGTCTATGGAATAAATCCTCTAATGAATGGTGGTGCATACGATCGTTAGACTTGAGATCACTGAAGCGCCTTGTGCACTAATTGGTGTAGTTTGACACTAGGCCAACATAGTTCTATTTAGAGCTATCAACACGGAAGTGATTGGCTGCATCGAGGAGTGTATCAAGACTATGATGGATCGATAAAGGATTCATCACTCCCGGGTATGGGAAAAGTTATATCACGACGCAATTTAGTGAATGTCAATGACATTAAAGTTGTGACCACAGTGGGATTGAGTTGTTGCTCAATCCAATTTATTATTTCGATCATTGGTCCAATAACCGAATACAAAGATATCCAGGATATCTAAGGTTGACACTATTTTTGTACCTCAAACTCGATGAGATAACAGATGAAGAAAGAATTTGATTACACGGTAACCATATAATTGATAGGTAGCTATTTCGCTGAATCCGAATCTATCAGGTCACCATGATGCCTTACTAGAGGTCAATCTTGGTCTACGTGTAATGAGACATTGATTGGTGCCAATCGCGATACTATCCACTGCCACTATGATGAGGAGCCTACGGGTCACACACTTAGAAGACAATTTAAGGTTGGTGACTTTTTGAAAGGGAATATTCGTCTTTTAGATGAATGGGCATATTGTTAATTTTGCTATGTAATTACATTTACTGAGGTTGTAGCCTATGTCCAATTTTATTATTGGAGTAATTTAGCAAAATTATAAATTAATTATTAGAGTCAATATTAATATTTATATTAATACTTAACTAGAAAATTAAATAAGGGTTAATTTACAATTTTACCTACGTTTGGGTTGTTGCTAAACTTGAGGGGTGGAAGGGATAATTGCTTCATTATATAAATAAAGCAAAATTAGGTTTATTCAACCTAATTCATTCCTGCCGTGGAGAGAGAGCTTTTGACAAGAAATTTCTCTCTTCTTTTTCTCTTCACTTTCTTTGAAGCTTCTTGTAATCCTTAAAGTCAAGAATTAATTTTGGCAAAATTAATTCTTGGTCATTAGCATACTGTCTTCGTGTGGACGATGTGAGTTCAATCATATTCTTGAATCGATAGCGAATCACATTCAGAGACATTGACGGAGCCTCCAATCGTAGGTATAATTGAATCCTTTATGGATTTATGTTATTTCAATTTAAGCACGTAATATATATATATATATATATATATATATATACATATATATCTGATCTTGGTGAAATCAGAGTAATCGATGGGGGAAATTTTTTTTGTTTTCCGCTACCATTGTTCATCGATTAGTTACAATCTTCAAGTATTTGTGTAAGTGAGTGAATAGATTCGCACAGCGAAAGGCAAGAATATAAAACAATAATAATCAAAATGAATCTGATCATCACTTTAAAGACCCAAAATCCGGGCAAAGATTATAACGTCTTGATTTGTTATAAACAAAAACAGTGTAAATAAAAATCTGTATAAATCAAAAGTCTAACCCATAAAAGGATTCGGAATACATTACCAACGTTTAGAGGCTTCTTCAATATCTCTGATTTGATCTCGCTCCTGATTCAAAGTAGAATCGCACTCACGTCGTCCACATGAAGATAATTCGTAGAACCATCAAGGGATTTGCTAGATCTTCTTGATGGCTTCAAGAATCCAGGTTTCCAATGAATCAAGAAGAGAAAGAATATTTCTCTTCAATCAATGAGTGGGGAATGAGAGAGAGAGAGAGAGAGAGAGAGAGAGAGAGAGAGCGTAAAAGGGTGGCTAGGTTTTTTTTTTTTTTTATTGAATGAATGTTCTATGTTCTATGTTTTTAATTTTAAGTTGCACTAATATAGTGCAACAATTAAAAACCCTATTCCACTTAGGAATAGCCATAGCTCCAATCCTTGCAACCAAACACCCCTTTAATTGGTATTTTGAATTTTAATTAATTATTANAAAGAGAGAGTAGTCGGCCTTGGAGACCCCAAATATATCATCTTCTCCTTCATCTCTCAAATCCACCATAAAAGCCACTAATCCAAGCTTTTATTCTCAAATTTTCTTAGGATTTCAAGTTAATTTTTAAAGGAGATCACCATCCACCCTTAAAGAATGGAAGGGTAAAATGGTCAATTTACATGTATTTCGAGATGTGGCCATTATAAAGTGTAAGGGGTGATGTCATTGAAGAGAAATGAGGGTAGAATGGTCATAAAATTGATTGATAAGGTGAATGGCATAAACGGTAACCAAGGGTATAATGGTCTTTTCATACCTTAGGGCATCGGAATAATAACGCGGGGTTTACATAGGGTTTTTTTTTATTGAATGAATGTTCTATGTTTTTAATTTTAAGTTGCACTTATATAGTGTAACAATTAAAAACCCTATTCCACTTAGGAATAGCCATGGGCTCCAACCCTAATTCACCCTTGCAACCAAACACCCCTTTAAATGGTATTTTCAATTTTAATTAATATCAATTAATATATATAATAATATAATAACATTTAATTAATAATAATAATCCATTTAAATATATGCGCACATATATTTAAATATAATCTCACTAATTTTTAATTTTAATATTAAAATTAAATATAGGCAACAACCTCAGCAAATTTAATTGCACTACCAAAATACCCTTTCGTCCTAAAAGACGAAAATACCCCTTTCACAAAAACGATTTTTAAATTATCTTCTAAGTGTGTGACCTGTAGGTTTCTTATCATATCAGCAGTGAGTAGTATCGCGATTAACTCTAATTAATCGTCTCACTACACACAGACCAAGATTGGTCCCTAGCAAGGCATCATGACCACCCGATAGATTCGGATTCAGCAAAATAGCTATCTATCAATGATATGGTTACTATGTAATCTAATGCTTTCATCATTTGTTATCTCATCGAGGCTAAGGTATAGAAATAGTGTCAACCTCAGTTATCCTTGATATCTTTGTATTCAGTTACTGGATCAATGATCGGAATAATAAATTGGATCAAGCAAGAACTCAATCCCACTGTGGCCACAACTTTACTGTCATTGTCATTCACTGAATTGCGCTGTGAGATAACTTTTCCCGTACCCAGGAGTGATGAATCCTTTGTCAATCTACCATAGTCTTGATACACTCCTTGATGCAACCAATCACTAGCATGTTGATAGCTCTGAATAGAACTACGTTGGGCTAGTGTCAAACTACACCAATCGGTGCACAAGGTACTCTGGTGATCTCAAGTCTAAGGATCACATGCACCACCATTTGTTAGAGGATTCATTCCATAAACACTGGGGTTACCATCCATATGGAATCCTCTAGCGGGTTTGTCGAGTGAACTTGCCTATAGCAAGCACCCATGTGTCGCACCATGTTGTCGACAAACAACCTTGACAAGTGAGATCAGTCACTGCCTTTTGACAAGGTCGTTCAACACTATGATAGCCTTACCGTATTATCTGTGTCCTTGGTCAGAATAATACTGGAGCTATGGACATTTCTAGAATGGCCACCATATGTGATCATAAGGTTCTTACTATCAAGATTTGAAACCCTTGATACCTTTGTCACGGTTCTACCATCCTAAGGACATATATCAATACATATGATATGATTTACATGATATAGTGAATAATGCCTTTTATTGATTAATAAACATTATTACAAAGAGTCAATTCCACAATAATTGATTGGCTCTAGGGCACCTACTCCAACAATTTGGATGTAACTTTCATCTTCTGCAACGTCTCTTCCTTCTCCAATATCAAGTAACCATTTGTCAAAAGCGTTCAAGTCATCCAATTCTATTGGGTTTCCTAAGTTTGTCTTCAACCTCATGTTTTTTGCTAGTCTCAATGTTGTTACATGTTTCCAAGGGGAAGATGATGATAAATAGGCCTGTATTATGTGATGTTTTTTTTTCCTTTTGGTGCAACTAGTAAAATCTGTCTAAAATTGCCAACCAGGGCAACAGTGAGGCCTCCAAATATTCTATCTACATTTGGTTGATCTTTTTTAGACAAAATGTCTTTTAGAGTTTTGTCAAGAGCTTCAAAGCAATATCTTTTTGTCATTGGTGCTTCATCCCAAATTATGAAAGTTGTTTGTTGAAGGAGTTTTGCCAATTATGTCCCCTTTTTAATATTACATGTACTTTCCTCAGTGATATCTAAAGGTATTTGGAAACATGAATGTGTCGTTCTTCCACCAGGTAGCAACAATTCCTGATGTAGCCACAACTAGAACAATTTTACCCTCGGGCCTTAATTTTGCTATAATTGTTGACCATATGAAGGTTTTGCATGTTCCACCATGCTTGTAAACAAAAAATAGTGTTCTTCTTTGATTTTTAACTGAATCAAGGATTGAATCATATATGTGTCCTTGGTCGTTGTTATCATTGTGTAACATTTTGATGTTGTCGATGTCATAATTTAATTCCTAAGCAATTAATCTATTCTATAAATTTTCAAAAACAAAATGGTCTGGAATTGGCATTCCAAGGAAACCAGCCAAGGATTTCAACCTTAAACAATGCATGATTGTGAATATGTTCCTCATTGTATCTCAATTTTGTTATCCGCATTTTCTACTTAAGAATGTAGGGAATATCTTCAGATAGTTGTTCTGCATTTGTTGTCCACAAGTCTCTTGGACTTACAACTTCATTATATAAAAGAATAGTTGCAAAGAGTTGTCTTAACTGCCTTCTGGTAACCTATGTTGATGGTTCATCTAGACAATCATTCCACTCTTTATCATCATCTAGCAACCCTAATGCATAACATGCATCTTTGAATGTAGTGAATATTTCTCCATTGACAGTTTGAATATCTTCAAATGTTGTCACTCCTCTTACTAAGTTCAGAAGCATTCGCAAATAATATTTCTCACCACTACCTGGGAATACAAAATAGACCTTGCCAATACACCTTTCATTTTGTCGTGGAGACCATTGTCTTTTTGTATTGTTCCAAACCCATTCGGTTAGAAAATCAGAATAAGTTAATGATCTTGTGAATGGTATCGTTGATTACACTTCATCCATTCAGTTAATTTAGTCTGCATAACAACTTTGCTTTCCAAAAGTTTAACCAAACACTTACTTGGATCGAAAATAACTGTTTGTTCCTTCTCTAAGTGGAATGGCAATCTTTCAACAGTTGGTTCTCTATAATACATGTCAAACTGAAATATCCTTCAACAAGCTTCCATAGAAGAGTTATATCTGTAATGTTTTTGATTGAATTAATCAATATTATATTTATAACAAATATCAACAAACTATATAAAAACGTTATATTTAATGCATTTTTATACATACCTGCAATCAAGATAAGCTTTTATTTCATCTTTCTCCTATAAAATCTTGCATTAATCATTATGTTGGTTGTTGTTCTCAATTTCCATAGAAACTATAATTATGTCCGACCCATTGTTGACATACTTGAAGAGATACTTGATTGATCTATGTTGATTACATATTTCAATATTCATGTGGCCATCAAACTTAACCAATAGATTCCTATTATAAGGAACAGCAAAACGGTTGTCTAGTTTGATACCCTTTTTTCTCAACAAATGCTCCATTATTCCATCTTTTATACATCGGGTATCCGTCTTCATCTACAGTTGTTTGATTGAAAAATTTCTTTGGAAAATGTTGTTTACATTTGCCTTTCTCCATGCATGGTGAATTCTTGTTAAAATCACCACATGGACCGTGGATCATGTAGTTCTCGATAGTCACTAAGCCAACAGGATCAATTTCCTTATCTTGTATTTCAACGGAAACCATTTCATCTATCTTGGATGCTAGAGGATTCTTATATTTGGGTTCAAGAAAAACCAATATATGAGCATGTGGGAGGCCTCTCTTTTGGAACTCAACAGTATAGATAATTGAGAAAAATATTATAACATGTTCAACAACAGTTGGTATAGTACAATTTGATATTATAAATTATTAATGAACCAAAATTTTTAAAGGAAGTAGAAATATTATTCATCAGATTACTTACTTGCGATAGTTTCACCAAAATATTGATTTGTTTTTATCTTTTGCATTAGCTCAAGCAATTTGATCTCAAAAACTCTACAAACTGCAATTACTCTACCTTTTTTATCACATTGTCCAATACAATTCTGTAGATGTTGTATTTCTAGCCACTTGGGATTACAGGAGAATGTCAGAAAAACATATGGATATTCAAAACATCTACAAATTGCCATTGCATCTTGATAATTTTGAACATGGTATCGGGGACTGCCAGTGTGAGAGGAAGGGAGTAATGTTTACATCACCTTTTGAAATAGCATCCATCAATCCGCTATACAAATCACCCCTTAATTTTTGTTGCTGATTGTTTCTAATCCAACGAAATCTTTCCTCTTTAATAGCCAAATATGCATCTACAATTTATTGTCGAATCTACCAGATTGCATTAGAGTATGCCCTTCATACAATTTACACAGCAACCAAAATGTAAAATATTCTCTCATGGTTACCCGTTTCTCTTTGAAGGCTTTCTGTCCGAAAACTCTCTATGGTTAATGTCAATCTTGTATCCATCTTCTCCATATGGGAATAATATTGGATAACTTAATGCCATAAAACTTGGATGCAAGTTAGAAATCCTTTGAAGACTTATTTTTGAATGATAAACAATGACATCTTTTCCAGTTTCTGAAATTCCAGTATCACCAACAATTAAACCTACAATTTCAGATGCAATTGGCAAATTGTATTGTCTTCCATCTTTTTCCCTTTTCGTTTTTACTATCAAATGCATATTTGTAATATCATTCGAATGCATATGATCCCTGGCAAAGCAAAAACTTTTAACCAATTCATTGTTCATATCAAACATCAATTGCAATTCCTACACCAGTTCCTTGTCAAAGGTACCATCATCTGTATTACCTAGCATAGAATTTAATCTGTGACTGGTTTCATACTCTGTCATAAATATAAAGCTGCGCAAACTTAGGTTTCTTTCCTTCAGGTGGAAGCAATGATCCTATTCGATGGTAATTCTAGCCGCAAAGTTTGAAAACGTATAGGCCACCCCCTTTGTAACATGGTCAACTTGCCCTCCCATTGATGTAAATGAGAATAATGAATTGTATATTCTTATCTTGCCTTTGAACTTAATCCCCTTATTACCACTAACTACATCCAACAATCCTTTTAATTATTAAGGCGGTTCTTTCAATAACGGTAACTGAACTTTGCCATCCATACAACATAATGAAAACAAAGGAATGGTTGGGTTTTTTGCTCTTAATAGTTTGCTCTTCGTACCACATAACTACTCCACAATGAATGCAATTGCCAGATGGTTCACCAAAGTTCCAAGGCTCTTTTTCCATTGTGCAAAGAAATAATGTAATGTTTTTAGAAAGTAATAAACTTAATGCTTAGATGTGTACTGTTAATTTGCAAACTCACAATGATATTCATTTGCCCAAGTAACTTTAATATTTGAGTTAAGATTTAAACATAGCTAACTAAGAATATGATATTTGTTACCTCTTTTTGTTATTGGAACAGACCTTCTGGATCTCCTATCTCCTTTGTACATTTCATTTGTATTTTCCAAAGTAGTTGGGCAAGATTTCGAACCTCTATTTGTCTTTAATACAGATTTCTTGTTTTTTCAATGTGTGACCTAGAATTGAAAATAATCAAAATAAGATCATCACAATATTCAACAGTACTTGCAATTGAAAAATGGTTCACCAAAGTTCCACACCTTTATTTCCACAATGCAATGAAATAATATTATGTTTTTAAAATATAACAAACTTAATGGTTAGATGTGTGTTGTCAGATTGAAAACTCATGATTGTATTCTTCTGCCTGAGAAACTGTAATATTATAATTAAGATCTACACATGGAGAAACACCTAGAAAACATACATTTACTAAGCCAATTTAATTTAGGATAATCAAGAAAACATAAATAACCACTAATGTGATATTTCTTACCTCTCTTCCTTTTCAATTTAGACATTCTCTCTCTTCTATTTTCCTGGCATATCTCATTTATATTTACATAAGCATTTAAAAAACTTGTTGAACCTTTGTTTGTCTTCGATACACATTGTTTCCGCTTTTTAGATGTCTCACCTGGAATTCAAAATAATAATAATATGATTGAGACTATATTACACAACAAATTATATTGTCGAAAAGCTTGACCAAAAGGCAAAAATGATAATTGATTTTTTTGACAACTATTTCATATCTATCAATAAAAGACTGACAACCATCGAATATACAAAATAATTATATGGCTATACCAAAATAAAGAAGGCTAGTTACTTTCATTTGGAACTTTATCATGGACCATTTTGCTCTGTACTTCATATGTGGATACATCAATTTATAGTTGGCAGATAATGAAAACTAACTAACACAACAAAGATATAGATTAAAGTCGTTTACTCTATAGATAATAATTATATGAAGTTTTAATATTAAATACCTCTTTTCCTTTTGGAGATTGACCTTCTAATTGGATTTGCAACCCTAGATTTTTTTCTTTTCAATATAAACATTCTCAATTTTCTATTCTCCTTGCATACTTTTGTTCTCAAATTAGCAATACTTATTTTTCCATAATCATATTCCAATCTGTAGTTTTCCATCACCTACAAAAACAATTCCTCAACATATGACTGTACAGCTACTGCATCTTGATCTGCAATATCCATTTTACAACTTTGTACCTGACCAAAAAAATATATATATATATATATTCGATTAATTTAGATTTTTTTTTCCAAGGTCTAGGTTATTATAACTGTATGCAGAAATTGATGGCAAATGATTTACTATAGTTTTTTTTATCCAAATTGGTGAATTGGCACATGTTTTATTAGAAATTAATATCATGGAATATTATGGTTTTGTAGTGAGATTTTAACTGAAATAGAGCTTCATCTGTTACAGCCATGCATAAACAATGGTTCGGTGACAAAGAGATTTCCAAATAAAGGAGACCTTTATTATTACAATTGTGCATAAATTTTTGGTTCGACACTGGTCTATTACAAGTATATCATCCATTTGTTGGTTTGACAATTGAGAATAGGTTCGACTATAACATTGTAACCTAAAAGATACTTGGATTTATTACAATTATAGATACGTTATGGAACTGCAACTAACTCATTACAGTTCTATAGGGCCATTATACATAAATGAATGGTTCATCAATTAAGTTTTGACCTCATGGAGAACTTAATGGATTACAATTCTAATGCAAAATGATGATGAACCGTGGAATTTTGAATTTGTCCTTTATCGGTTTTCCAAGAATTCATTTAAATATTTTCAGAAGTTAGGATCACTAAACTCACTTATATTAAACAACCTGAGTAATTTGAATTTCCATATCACAATCAATATTCCATTTAACAATCATACAAAAGTAGTTCACAAAAAGAAGATGTTCATTACCTTTAATAGGAACTATATTGAAAAATAAAATAAAGATGTAAGAAAAATATAGTAGTAAGAAACGTATAAACATTATGCATAAATTATTTAAGAAAAAAACAGTATGATATAAACAAAAAAGAAAAACTAAACCTTCAAGCAGACCAAACACACCATACACAAGATAACATCAGTTTAACATTCAGATAAATATCTATCTATCTATCTATCTATCTATCTATCTATCTATCTATCTATATATATATATATATATATATATATATATATATATATATTCAATAACTGGTCCAACATAACATTCCATAACATATACAATGTATTAGTCCCTTGAAATTCACATATGTATTTATATATGTAGTTATACATGCCATGAATTCTACGTTAGCATTTATTTATAGGATCAAATTTATTTAAATTACAGTTTATTAAAAGTAATACATTAATGAGCAAATTAAATTTTATAAGATAAATCATCACGAAATTAATAGTTCGATATACTTTTCTATTTTAAAATCTTGATTTTTTTTAAACAATAATGAAACTATGAAATTCATAATTAATTATAGTTGTTAAATTATTAAATATTTTGTTACTATTTCAAATGAATACAATAAGTTGTTTATTAGGTGTAATTATGTCTAGAGTTGGACATTTTTCACTTGATTAAAACATTGTCGTTTAATGTGTTCGTCGTCTTTAGAGCAAATTGGGGATTAAGGGCATTTTTTCCAGTGACTTTGTAAGTAGAGTTATACTTGAACAGCTTTCAGACGTATCACCAAATTGAATTAGAATACTTTATTGACTAAATTGATTGTTTTTTTTTTTAATTTTTTTATTGACTAAATTGATTGTTTTTTTTTTTAATTTTTGGCTCACATCGTTGTTCGATTCTGTTCTTACTTGTATTTACCAACAATTTGTGGGTAAGTGCAATTTTTTCTACTGTGTTTTACTTGGATTTCATTTTCTGTTTGTCGAAGAAGTTATGATTTCTTATAACGTTATGCCTAACTAGCTCTATCCCAATGCTTGGAAAATAGCTTTGGATTTTGAAGTTCTATGTTTAATACATGAAATTGCACCTATTCTTTTTTTAACTATTTTTATATACTAAAAAAGAGGGCAAATAGTCCGTTTTATTTTATCGAGGGTAGGAAGGGGCGATGATTGTTAACAGGATTGTCTAATAAATTGTGAGGATGGAATGATAGATATTTTTTATTGGGTTGTAAAAAAGGATTGGGTGGATTACCCACTGAATGGACAAAGCCTACAATACCCCCACAATGATTCCAGTAAAATAGATGTGAATGGATCTAGCATCAAGACATTGGAGAATTTTATTCATAATCAACAAACATTTGATGTTTTCAATATGTTGCAGAAATACTCAAAGCTTCAATCCAAAAGAGGTATTGCAATTTTTGATACAATCGGTTTTCATTTATCTATTAACCACCAGTTCTCACATAGTGTTTTTTGTTTTGTTTTTTTTTTTTTTTTTGGTAAAAGTGATACTTGAAAAAGCTTCCTCAAATTCAACAACTTTAATATCAACTTCTACGACCAAATTGATTGGTTTTGTTTCTCTGGGACCATCTATATTTGAAGTTGAAGACAAAGATGAAGCTATATAAGAGATGCCATTAATTAGGCAAAGCAAGCGTAAAAAAGTATGTGATCAAAAAGGTGGAGTTTCAATTCCTCGTAACAGTTTAAAGACAATGCATACAAAAACTCTTGAAGAGCTTACATCAGATCAGGTCAACTTTGTGATTTAAAATTTCTAAATTTGGTTTACTTTTAGTTTATTCAAAATTTTTATATTCCTTTGGTTGTTGTTGATGTGTTTTCTGGACAGGGATTTTTGGCTTTGTTGGAAATCAGGAGGTGATGACTAGTCTCCGATAAGGTCATTACAAATTTGGAAACAAATAAAAAAAAGATTTGCTCTTCGGAGGGAAAAAATTTATGGCCGAAAAGATGGATTTAGAAAAACGGTTGGTAGAAGCAGTGAGTTAAAGGTTAATAAGGAGAAATGATCAATTATTGAACAATCATGTTCAGATGTGCAGCTAGAAAATGATGTTCTTGAAAGAAAGGAAAAGAATTGTTAGATTCCAATAGCAAGCTAAAATCTACCCTTGTTGCAGTTGAAAAGGAAAGAGATGAAGCTATTGATGTCGTCTCACGCATGTTCTTGAATACTCGAGAAGCCTATTGTAATGTGTTGTAAATGTGACCCAAAAACAATGTAATCATGCAATAATCCAGAAAATATTCATCCAACCAAACAAGTACAAGAGGAACAATTAAACAGTAAAGTAAAAGGAAAGAAAATAACACCAGATTTATAGTGGTCCGGTAATCTGAAAGATTACCTACATCCACTCTTTAGAGCAACTAGTAAACAATTTCACTATGAGTTTGAGAAACCTTATAGAAGAATCGGCTCACCCCTTTACACAAGGCATCACCCCGATACAAAAGCCCTCTGATTTAACACCTGTATACCCAGATGCTCTCACCACTCATACATCATCAAATAGGCAGAAATCAGTACATATTTATACAGTAAAAAGAGACTACACAAAGAAGGACAGCTCACACCTACCATCACCGTTGATTCCATGGACGAACCTTGGATTTACAACACAGCACCTCTAACCGTTTCTCTCTCTATTAACCAAGAGAGAAAATGAGAGAAGTGAGCTGCGCACAAAACCTGAAACAGATTTAGGTTTTAGAACATAGGAGAAAGACTGAACTGCCCTTCAAGTCTTAACAATTTACATTTGACCAGCCAACATCCAAGTTGACTTCCATGTGTGTCATCAGAATGCCACATCACAACATAATGAATTTAAGTCAAGATTTCCAGATGAAGATTGTAGTTTTTTAGATAAATTGGTGCTGTAAGACGAAGAGACAGACCTTATTATTACTAATGTTTCATATGATGTTCCTCATCCTTAATGCATTGTATCTAATCAGATTTGTACAAATTAATTTTCATAATTTTTTATTGCCAATGTTAATATATTAGATATGTTTGTAAAAATGTTACCAAATATATTATTATCAAACTTTGTGTGGAGTTATTCTAACCACTATATTTGATTAATGACTGGTTCAGTTTCAAGAACATTAATTTGGGTCGTATCATCAAACATTTAAATACTGTTGTTGCCATACTGCTAACCAATTGCTTAACTAACACAAAATAATTTCAAAGAGTAAATGAAAATAAAAAACAATTTATATGAGAACAAAGATTTATTTAATATATTTTAATATCAAAATACATGTATACACTGCTTTATATCTTTCTCAAGTTGCACCCGTGATATAGGTCAAGATTTTGTATTCATCTAGTCAGAATTTTCCAATTCCTCTTTTTTTTGAGATTGATCAAATACTCGTGTATTAAGATCATAAACAACACGTATAGCGTGGTCCACCATATCAAACAAAGCATGAATGATATCGTTGAATTTTTGTCTTGTACCATTTAGATTTTCTAAGTTGCTGCGAACATTAGGTAGTATTTCTTTGAACTCCAATGGTCTATCACCCATTGTCTCACCAACAGATTTAAAAAAACAATGAATTCCAATAAATATTTAAATGTGCTATAAATACAAATTCCATTACAGCTTTATGCACATAAAAATAACAAGATAACATAAAAGTGAATGCCAAACAAATGAGTCAACAAATGGTAGAGAATTTATAATATTTTTTACTTAGTTTTATATTACACAAAATATGTATTACCTTTTCCCTTGACGCTTTTTGATTCTGAGATGCTCTTTATTTGCAGCGAGCAGAGTGTCCTTTGCTTTGAGATCTAAAACAATACCAATTATAGAACTCATGATGTTTGAGAAGAAATTGAAAGAAATTGAAAATGAAGAAAAAAAGGGGATACGATATTATTGATCTATATTAAGTAATGAGATTACAATGTTTAGGGATTTATATACACAGAGCTTCGAAAGAGAGAAAGTAAACTGAAGTGAAAAAAGTAAAGTAGTGAGCTAATGAAGTGAACAAGACAACCATTACAAAACGACACCGTTGCTTGTAAATGACATATGTGAAATTACAAACATCTCCTCTAACTTTGATTATGTCCACTTTTCAACCTTTCACCAACATTCCCCCTCAAACTCAACTGCCCTACTTTGAACTCTGTGATCAACATGCCCCTATAAACGAGATTACCCTTAGGTAACTTGCCTGAATTATTGCCTGAATTGATGCTCCTGAGTAATAACACTGCAGTTGTTAAAAACCAATCTTTAAACTCTGTGGACAACATGCCCCTGGAGACTAGACTACCCTCAAGTAAAACAATGAAAACTGCACTCTGCCTCTAAGTAGTGCACTTCACTACTTTTCACAAAACTGCAATGCGCAAAATTTACAACTGCACAACTCTTCAAAAAAAAATTCTTCAAACTGAACTACTCCTCATACTTAACATATTTCTCCATAGTCAGATTTTACAACTTCAGAACTAACTGCATTTTTCATAACTGCATTTCATAACATCAACTGAAACTATTGTAGAATATGTTTCAATGGACTAAACAACCACATAATCAAATTGCATATCCTGTTTTCTCAACCCTTTGCAAACTACAATATTCACCAACGAAAACTGCATTTACAAGCTGACATAACCTGCATTAGCTCAAGTTTTCTCAACACTTTGCAAACTACAATATTCATCTCAACTGAAACTACTGCAGAATCTGTTTAATAGACTAAACAACCACAAACTGCATATCCTGTTTTCTCAACCCTTTGCAAACTGCAAAAATCAACACAAATTAAAGAAAAACACTCTCACATTGCATGCACATTGCACAGAACAAACACATGCTCAACCTGCATATCCAGTTTCTCAATACTTCACAAACTAGAGATTTCACAGAATTGATAAAAAAAAACAAAAACGACGGAATTTAAAAAAAAAAAAAAAAAAAAAAAAAAAAAAAAAAAAAAAAAACTTGTATATCAACCAACTGCAGTAACCAGTTGAAGGCTGAAATTCAACTTCAGTTAAAATGCTGCTGAAACAACTCAAAAACTGTATATCACCAATACTGAATATCAACTAGCTGCAGTAACCAGTTGAAGGCTGAAATTCAACTTCCGCTAAAATGCTACTGAAACAACTCAAAAATTGTATATCACCAGTACTGAATAAACTGTACCAACGACCAGAAAACTGCAACTATCAATTAGAAAACTGCAATAACCAGCTGAAGCTTTGAAGGCTGAAATTCAACTTCAGCTAAAATGCTACTGAAATAACTCAAAAACTGTATATCACCAGTACTGAATAAACTGCACCAACAACTAGAAAAGTGCAACTATCAACCAGAAAACTGCAATAACCAGCTAAAGCTTTGAAAAATCAGCAGTTCTTAAGTAACCTTGGCTTCAGTAACAGTGAGTTTCTGTTTAAGTTCTTGAAACTGGGAAATAGAAAGAGCCTTAGTTAGAATATCCGTAATTTGTAACTGAGAAGGAACATACTATACAGTGAGCTTTTTGGCTAGCACTTGATCCCGAATGTAGTGAGTATCAATCTCAATGTGCTTGGTACACGCATGAAAAACTGGATTAGCAGCTAGTGCACCAGCACTAATATTATCACACCAAATGATAGGGGAAGAGTTGAACTGCATACCCAATTCAGAAAACAAACTATCCAGCCAAGCCAACTCAGTGGCTGTTTGAGCTAATGCTCAATATTCAGCCTCTGTAGATGAGAGAGCAACCACCTTTGTTTTCTAGAACTCCATTGGATCAAGTTGGGACCTAGATATATGCAATAGCCACTTGTGGATCTCCTATCATCTAGATTACTACCCCAATCTGCATCAGCATATCTTTCAATACACAAAGAAGCTACTGGTTTGAAGAGAAGACCATGAAATTAAGTCCCTTTGATATATCTTAACACCCGCTTACAAGCTTGCCACTGAAGCTCAGTTGGAGCCTGATGGATGGCAGGGTGGAAGGAACATGCAACTGATATAAACCACCTTTAAGACCTCCCTTGAGCAACACTATTCTGGTAGCTTTGTCCTCAACAGTGCAAGAATCAGAATCAAATTCAACAACCTGATTATCTCTGGTCAACTTGGAAATACTAAGTATGTTTTTCGTAATACTAGGCACACAAAGAACATTTTTCAAGTGAACACATTTAGAATGTAAACAACTAGGTAACAAGGTAAGACCAATATGAGATATGGAAAGAGAGTCACCATTGCCCACTTGCAATTGTTCATTACCATCATAGTTTCTGTTGGTTACTAGTTGATGTGGATCAGGGGTGACATGATCAATGGCTCCTGAATCCATGTGCCAAGCTGGATCAGGAGGTGTGGTTGAAGTAATGTGTGAGGCTTGAAGATGAGATAATGGTGCAGTGGCTGAATGAGAGGCAAAGTACACTTGGTTAGGAGAGTGTAGTTGTTGCTGACTAGGGACTCGAAAACCTTGCTGTTGAGAGGGAAAACCAGAATGATGTTGCTGAGTAGGAGGTTGTGAAATTGACTACTGAATACCAGTATTCCCTTTCTGTTGAGAATATGATCCAGACTGAGTGGGAGGAGAATAAGTCTGCTGTTGACTTCCATTAGATGTGCCAACATTCAGATAACCAACATTCAAGAAGGAAGGGTTTTGTCCACCAGAATATGTGCTCCCAGAATGAAACAACTAGAACCAGTACCAATAGTAGACTGGTTTCCAGAAAACTGAGGTGGTGCTCCTTTATAGTTGGCATTGTATCGATGGTAACATTGAGGTGCTGTATGTCTAATCTTGCTGCACAATTGACAAATTGGCTTCCCTCTACCATTAGCTCTACCGCGACCTCTACCATGTCCAACAAATCCAGTAGGTCGATAAGAAGAAATTGTACCATTGAAGGCACCAGTTTGGTTTCCAAAATCAGGTGAATCATGCTGAGCATTCTAAGAAGCTGATGAGTGATAGACCTGTGGTAATGCTGGTAACGAATATTGCAGAGAGGTCAACTGATTAAGAGGTCCAGAAGCTTCCTTTGATGAGCCAGTATAGCAGATGGCAATAACGTAGTATTTGGGAACACATATCTGTTATGGACATTACTGAGCAACAACATTAACGGAACTATGAAGAAAATCAATGGAGTTAAACTTCTCAAGCCTCAGTTCATATTTTTGTAATAAAAATTGTGCCTCCTGTAATGAAATTGAATCAAACTTTGATTCAATTCTGGAAGTTAGATTGACAACGACTGCATCAAATTCTGGTCCCAGTCCATCTAACACATGCTAGAGCAAATCTTCATCTGAAGTGATTTGACCACTTGCTGATAGACTCTCAGCAATTTCCTTCATCTTTTTAACATAATCATTCACACTCATGTTACCTTTTTGAGTATTTTGTAAAAGATTTTTTAAATGTAGGGCTCTAGCTTTAGATTCACTTAAAAATCCAGTCTCAAATGCGAACCAGATATTAGTAGCAAATCTACATTTGGACACAATACTAAACATACATTCAAAAATTGACGAAAGAAGCCATGTGACAAGAAACTTATCAGTTTTTTTTCCAGGCTACATAAGCTGGATTAATTCTTTCTTTGCCTAGGGTTTCTTTAATTCCTTCTTCACCTAGCTCATGTTCAAGACTACTATCTAAAGCAATAAGAGGTTTAGGGCATTGAGCTTGAGCTGTTAAGTGTTCTTCAAGATCATGAGCTCCAACAACTGATAGGATTTGCGATCTCCAGAAGCGATAATTATCTCTGTAATTATCTCTTGTTAGCTTCGGACTGACTACTTGAAGACTAGATGAGAAAACTGAAGTGGAGCTGCCAAACATCTTCACTGAGTTCTCGTTAGAGCTGTGAGTTCTAGAAATTTTTCCCATTGACGTTAGTCTTTGGCTCTGATACCATGAGAAGAAATTGAAAGAAATTGAAAATGAAGAAAAAAAGGGGATACAATATTATTGATCTATATTAAGTAATGAGATTACAATGTTTAGGGATTTATATACACAGAGCTTCGAAAGAGAGAAAGTAAACTGAAGTGAAAAGAGTAAAGTAGTGAGCTAATGAAGTGAACAAGACAACCATTACAAAACGACACCGTTGCTTGTAAATGACATATGTGAAATTACAAACAGCTCCTCTAACTTTGATTATGTCCACTCTTCAGCCTTTCACCAACAATGTCAATAAGAGAATGCATGACATCTTTGAGCCTTGTTCTTGCAGTATTTAAATTGCCAACATTGTGGTCGATATTGTCTACAATCTGTTTCAAGTCTAATACTCTTTCAGCCATTGTCAAATCAATTAGAGGAAAAACGGACAATGAAAGTCTACAAATGTATGAAAGTAATACAAATACAAAGTTGGGATTGATACTTATATAGAAATACAGGTTAGAGAACAACTTAAATAAGAAGAGAAAACGAACATATGGAAACCAAATAGACATGTCCTATTAAGTGAATACACCGATTGAAGAACCCCAAAAAATTCAAAAGCCAACGTTGTGTTGGTTTAATAGATGATTACACTTGGAAACCAGCAGAGAAATGTTAATAAATAAGTATATTGATTAAAAAAAATAAAAAAACTGTTCGGATAATGTCAAAGGAAACAATAATATATATTTTATTAAATTCATAATCGTTAAGAAACAACGGTAATAACTGGATTGATCAATCAATTGTTTCATACACTAGTAACAATTTGACATGACTAAAACAATTTTCTTAAGAATATTGTATTATGATAAAATATTAATCCAGTTGATAGGCCAACGGTAAGAATGTTATAGTTTGATGAACAATGTAATGTATATAAACATCACCAAACTTAATTAATATGAAACTGTAGGTTTAAGTGGTTTTTTATTTTAACTTAGCTGATGGTTTTATATTAATTAGGTAAATAATGTATTAAATTACTAATAACATTTTAATTTCTCAATCAACTTATGTTTCGGCAGATGACCTATTTCAATTAAAAATATTCCACCTTATTTTTACAATATCTAATAGTAATGTTGTTTGGGGTATTTCTTGTCATAGTTGATTATCTGAAAATTAATCTAAAAAAATTATTGCAAATCGTGAAAATTTTCTTGAGAAAAGATTTAATATTATTAACTGCATAAAAGTTATTGAAAGGTACACTTGCTATTTCAAACACATCGGTCCAACCGATTTTCTACAACGACCGGATTAACACTCATTTATCTCTGATTAATATACCAATTTATCTACTGCTTGTCTATTTCACACATTTTCTCTTTCTTTAACTTCTATTCACCCCCTTCTTCTTTTGGGAACGCTATCAGTGTAATTGTTTTAACTTTCTCTTCTGGTGGTGCCTAATTTCTTTCTAAGAGGCTTGCAGTTTTTGTGTCGACATCTTCTACATTGTCAATTAAGATATTGTATATCTCATCCTTCTTTTTAATACCATTCTTCATTTTTTGTAGTTGTTTCATTTGTTTGTTTGTGTAATTTATCGTTAAACTTTGTTCAATGTTATAGTATACAATTGTGTTTGATGGGCATTCCTATAAATTGAAGTCATAGCTATGCAATTATAAGACCTATAAAAATTTTGGTTCAAGCGTTATAAAAAATAAAAACCTAGTGTCATAATTTTTTTTTTTTTGTTCATAAGAAATTAATACTTGAAGGGTCACAAAAAGGGAAGAAACAAAGAAATTTGTTACATTTAGTTTTAAAGGGAAATTTGTTGTTTGACATTTTACATGTTTGAGAAAATGGTGTAATGCAAATGTTTTTTTTTTTTTTTTTTTTTTAACAATTGTTTGTTTATTCTTAATATATATCAGTTCTATGTTTGTTCTACTTTATTTTCAAATTATAACAAATATGTAATCTTGGTAGAATGGAAAAAAGGAATCAATCTTTGAAGATAGTAGAATCACAATCTAAAGTCAAAGAAAAAGGAAGGAATATATCTTCAAAAATTAAACAGAAGCAAGGTGTTATGGTTCCTGGTAGGCACTCTGTAAGACTTAAAGGAACAGTTGTGGATGCTCAGAATGACGACATTCAACATCTGATAGATTTGGTAGTTTACACTGAAAGCGACCAAGATGACGAACCCCAACCATCTTAGCAGATGAAACAGGCTAAACCAATTAAGCAAGCAAAAATTTGGAAGGAAAAGTTGACTATCTAATACAACTAATTGAAAATCAGCAAACCAATGCCAAATACAGAAATTTGTATTTTGACTCCTAAAAGAAGGTATAGAAAGTATGGTAGAATATCATTCGCTTGCTGGATGACTTAAAATGTTATATTTGTTTAAGTACTATTAATGACTTTAATTTTTTTTTTTTTTTTTTTTTTTCATTCAAACGCAGGTGGAAACCTTAACACAAGAAAATCATCGGCTGGCTTTGAAGCTAGAAAATGCATTTGGGAAACTTGAATCAGTATGATTTTTACGCATTATTAATCAGATATGTTGTTTTATCACTTTTATAATTTTCAAATGTTTTTATAGCAAACTGATTTTTCTTTTGCACACTGTATTTTATATATGAAATTGGTCATACAAATTTGAACACTTAAGAAGATTGGAGATTATTTTGATTTATATATTATTTGTTTAAATGAACAACTAATTTTTATACCAAGAAAAAACTATTTTGGCATTATTAAAAGTTTGATACTTAGAAAAATTGTGTTTATTTTGTTTGTTTGTAGACTGAGAAATACACTGGGTTATATTTGGAACTGATGGACAAATAGAAGGACGCATTTTTGTGTCCAAATGAAATAAAAGTTCAAAATGTAGTCAATATATGCTCTCAACCAACACATGAGTGACAACCTCGTCGCAGAGGCAGACCTCCATCAGCCAAGGGAAAGAATTTTGACAAATGAAGACCCAATTCGTTTGTGTATTTAATCTATTGAATATGACATGAACACTTTATCAAAATTTCAATGGTTTTTTTTTTTTTTTTAGCGTTGCTTTTATAGTCTTTATGCCTGCTTGAAAACTTCTCATAGTCACTTTCTTGTTGTTCATTTCCTCCTCCCCTCTCTTTTGATGTGCCTAACATGTTTGTAGAAGAATGGTCTATTCTATTTTCAGGATCATCATCTTGTACAGTTGATATCATCTTTGCAGGCATGTCTTTGATATTTGGTGTCAGTATTCATATTCAGTCGCGTCTAATGTTGGGCATTGTGTTTCGTCTTCTCCATCATTTGCATGTTATTTTTTTACAAAGTATTGATATCACTTGAACATTATCAAAATTAACTATTTAAAATTAAAAATTATACTGATCTTCTGCAATTCTTGTAACTTATATTCATTTTTAAGTTCAACATTGACTGCAAAAACTTTTCTCACAGCATAAGATTCATATCCTTCTTTCAAATCTGTAACCTTTAGCCTGATTTTGAAAACAAACGTCTGTTCACACAATTCATTCAAAGGTTTGTGATATTTATGTGGTCGTTGCCTTGTTTGTTTAACAGTTGAGAACATGATAATCCAATCAATTTCTGGGCTACTGTATCAAACAATATAAAAGTTGCTTCGGCAATTCCATCTAACACACTCATATCTACTTGTACCTGTTATAACATTAACTAAACATCATTATAAATCAATGCTTGAAATTGAATGTACCTGTTATTGCATTAATTTGACGTGTTAACTTTAGCACACTTTTGTAGCAGAACTGTTTACAAGAAGAATGTTAGTTTCCCTTTTTCATAAATCCAAAGGAAATCAATACCACCTTACCAATCCTAGCCATTCACCATGACCAAACCTCATACAATAAAATGTTTTGTTCCTCGTTATATAAAGCATGGAATAGTCTCTCAACTAATATCACAATATGTTACTTTGTGTAAAATTAGTTGCCTAATATATTAACATACTTAAGACATATACTTACAGTTCGGCAATGCATAGAAACATCCTCAATTTGATTTCATTAATATACATGAATATTTTTCTTGAAAACAAAATGAACCCAAATTTAAGTAATTATCATATTAGGATTGTTAAGAAATATGTTTAACATTCCACAGTACAAAACAAATTATTCATTCAAATAACACCTATTACTTGAAAAACAAAATCAACAAAAATTAATTCATTTAACATATATACTCACATATCGGCAGCGTATAAACAATCAATCATTCAAATAACAACTTAAAATACATGAATGTTTTTTTCTATAAAACATATTCAACATAAATGAACTTTTTATATAAAGATAAATATGACATATACTTACAGTTTGGCAGACAATAGGACCATCCTCGATTTGATTTCATTAAAGTACATGAATATTTCACTAAAAACAAAGATAACAAAATTTAATCGATCTAAGCCATTGATTTGAACCCTATATTTAAATTACCAAAAAAAAATTTAATCGATTTTCATATTAAGATTGTTAAGGAATATACTTACCATTCAAAGAACAAAAACAATTATTCATTCAAGTAACAACTGTTAACTGAAAACGAAATCAACAAAAGTTAATTTCATTTTAATATTAAGATTATTAAGGAATACACTTACCGTTCAGCAGGACTAACACAATTAATAATTCAAATAGATTCACAAAAAAAAAAAAACAATTATTCATTCAAATAATAACCTGAAAAGGAATCCAACAAAAGTTAATTAATTTTCATATTAAGATTGTTTAATAATTCAAATAGCAACTGGTTTAACAATTTGAGTTCGTAATAACAATATCCTGGCATACAAACATCTTCCCTTTGGTTCCATTAACATACATGGATGTTTTTCCCGAAAACATAATCAACAAAAATTAATTGATTTTTATAATAAAATAGTTAGGAGATATACTTACAACTCGGTAGAGCAAAATACTGAAAAACGAAATCAACCACGGTTAATTGATTTTCATATTAAGATTGTTAAGAAATATAATTCATATTAAGATTGTTTAATCATTCTGTTAATATCTGAAGCGCAAAACCTTTGTAATGTTTCTGCAGAATTTCACTTATCAAAACGCAGCCGTTTCACTGCAAATGAGAACAGATCATAGCCACTGAAATGAAGAAGATCCAACGGCCAGGATTAGCTCTTGAGGTCAACATATATAAAGGGAGTCTTTTGCGCAGAAACTCATCTCTTCTGCTCCTCTCTCTTTTCACGACAGATCAATTTTTTGCTCTTATCATTGTTAGTTTGTTGTCAAGCTTTTGGGTTGAGAATCTGTATAATCTTAGGGTGAAGATAGTGTTTTCTTCAAGTTTAGAGAAACTAGATCAAGTATTCTCTAGAGATTTCAGATAAATCTCTGCCTGATTGGGTTAAAGATTGATAGTTAGGTGAATCTTTGAGAGTGTTTTGTAATCTGTAATAACAGTTGATTCCTAGTGCAGCGAGCCTCCAAAAATTCTTGGAGCTCAACGTGGATGTAATCTTTCCATTGTGAAAGGTGAACCACGGTAAATTTGGTGTTCTTGTGATTGGTTTGATCTTGTTTCTTTTGTGTGTGTTTTTGTGGGTTTGTGCGTGTGATTAGCAGTACATTGATTGGGAATTTGCATTACAGTGGTATCAGAGCACGGTTAGTGTTGTCAATCCTAGGGTTTCTTGATTTTTCGAAATCTAGGGTTTGGTCAAAAATTAGGGATTTCTTGATTAAAGGCTTGGGAGACTCTAGGATTAGAAATTCTGTAAATTCGGGACATCAATTTGGGAAGGAGAGACCAATTAATCTTGGTTCGTTTCTTTGGGTTCTGTTTAGTAATCACCAAACACAAAAAACAAACACATTCAATCATGAGTACTACTAGGCTTGAGATCACTCAGTATGATGGAAAAATCGATTTTGGAAGTTGGAGGAAGAAGATGAAAGCTTTGTTGTCCCACAACAAAGTGTCTATCGCGCTGGAGGAGGATTCCACCAAGTGGCCGGAGGAGAAGCTAAAGAAGAAGGCCGAAGTGGATGAAGAGGCCTACAATTTAATCATCATGAACCTTGCTGACAGCGTGCTGCGCAAGGTCGATGGGTTTGAAACCCCAATCGGCCTCTGGGGTAAGCTTAAATCTCTCTATGCTTTGCAATCAGCTCCTAATCTTGCATATCTTAAAGGTGTTTTATTTGCTTACAAGATGGATAGTTCTAGGACTATTGATGAGAATCTTGATGAGTTCTTGAAAATGACCCTAGTGCTTAAGGGTACAGATCAAGAACTTGGGGATTCCAGTTTAGCCATGATACTGTTAAATTCGTTAACTGAAGAATATCAGGTTGTAAAAAATGCATTACAATACACCGGAATTGTCCCTAGTCTAGATTTAATAAGCTCAGGATTAAAGGCTAGGGAACTAGAACTTAGAGTGCAAAAAAGGAGTGGTCACAATCTGTTTGTGAAGGGCAAAGGGGAGTCAAGCATGTTAGGTAGTAATACACAGTTTGAAAATGGCCCTAGGAATAAAAAGAAGGGTAAAAACAGTCGCAAAGCAAAAGGGGAGACTAGGAAGTGTTTCTTTTGTAACAAAACAGGTCACTTAAAGAAAAATTATTTTGGTTGGATTAAGAAACAGAAGCAGGGAAATACAGAGAGCAACCTAGCTTCCACTAAAACCAATATCGAAGAGTCAGAGGTCCTCACTGTCTCTAAATCTGATAATGTTAATGAATGGGTACTAGATTCAGGTTGATCTTTCCACATGAGTCCTAATAAAAACTGGTTCCAAGACTTTGAGGCTAATGAACTAGAAACTATGTTTATGGGAAAAAATAATGCTTGCAAAGTCCAAGGAATTGGTAGTATAACCTTAAGGCTTGAAAATGGGAAAAACATTCAATTGACTAAGGTTAGATACATTCCAGATTTAAAGAGGAATTTGATCTCTCTAGGGACACTAGATGAGTCTGGGTATTGTTATAAAGCTGAGGAAGGGTGCCTAAATGTCTATAGGAATAACAACATAGTCCTTAGTGGAGTGAAAAGAAACGGACTGTACATTTTGTGTGGGAACCATGATTCTGAATGTTATAATATTGCTTTGTTTTCTACTAACCTGACTGTTACAGAGAAGTGGCACCTTAGGATGGGCCACATGAGTCAGAAAGGCATGGACATCCTAAGCAAAAAGGGACTGTTTGGTAAGGACTCCATTGAAACTCTTAACTTCTGTGAAACATGTGTAATGGGTAAGCAACATAGATTAAGTTTCCAAAAGGGAACTCACCTTGCTGAAAATTGCTTAGATTACTTGCATGCTGATTTGTGGGGGCCTGAAAGGGTAACATCACATGGGGGCAGTAGTTATTTCCTTTCTATAGTTGATGACTTTAGTAGGAAAGTGTGGGTCTACTTGCTTAGGACTAAGGATGAGGTTTTGGGCAGGTTTAAGAGTTGGAAACTATTAGTAGAGAACCAGATTGACCGAAAGGTTAAAGCCCTTAGAACTGATAATGGGTTAGAGTACTGCAATTTAGAGTTTGATAACTACTGTAGTGACCAGGGTATTCTGAGACACAGAACAGTTAGGAAAACTCCTCAGCAAAATGGAGTTGCTGAGAAGATGAATAGAACCCTATTAGAAAAGGTTAGATGTTTGTTGTTTACATCTGGTCTACCTAAAACTTTTTGGGGGGAAGCCTTAAACATTGCTGCATATCTAGTCAATAGGAGTCCCTCAAGTGCCATAGAATTTATGTGCCCTGAAGAAAGGTGGTCAAACAGGAAACCCAACTTAGATCACTTAAGGGCATTTGGATGTGCAACATATGCTAACACCACTGATGGAAAATTAGACCCAAGATCTTTGAGATGTGTGTTTCTAAGTTATCAAGAGGGAACCAAAGGGTATAGGTTATGGGAGAGGAGTGCACCTGGAGTGAGGATTATAATTAGTAGGGATGTAATATTCAATGAGAATCTTTTTCCTTGCAAAAATGTTAATAATGGTGCAGGTACCTCAAGCAGTAGCTCTACAAGTCAAGAACAACCTGAGAATGTTCAAATTGAGGTGGAGCCACTAATAACCCAACCTGAACANTTGAAAATAATGTAAATGAATGAAGTAAAAGCAAAGTAATTGAAAGAAAAGTCAAGTCAAGTCAAATATTTAAATCAAAAACAATGTAAATTAATTGAATGTAAACTGAGTCAAAATAAATTGAATGTAATGAAGAAACTTACAACTTTTATTGCTTTGATAATTTGTACACGAGAGGAAACTTTCTCTCTCAAAGTGTTTTAAAACTTCTAAAACTTAATGACTTTTTTGTGACTTCAAAAAACTTGACGCTTACAACGGAAGTGATCAATATTTATACTACAACAGACCGGATTTCAAAAAGATTTGAATCCGTTACATTAATACATTACAGAGAAAAGATAAAGTTGTTGATAAGTGATGAGCTGTCTTGGATACGTGTCTTGAATTATTGAGGAGCTGTTCTGAAAATGGCAGACAAACTGATAAGGCTGATTAAAAACCTTGCTTGTTGTCAGGGGAGCTTGACAATTGTAAACTTTGGGAAAGGATAAGCCTGACGGATGTCTTTAATGTTGGAAGAGATAAATTTGATAAATAAGTACAAGTCTTGAAGTCTTGATATTTTGCAGAGATGCTTCCTACAAGTGATAAAGTCAATTGGAGAAAAATCTTAACAGTGCCGAAACTTTTGAATCTTGAGATTTGAAACTATTGCAGAAGCCACGTGAAAGGATTATCTTGAAGAACATTTATTGCTGCAGGAAGGTGATGCAAGCATGTGATAAAAGTCTTTGTTAAAACTCTTCTTGACAAGTGTTGTAGAGAATCAAGAAAATTTTTGAAGATCCGCCGAAAGTGTTAAAAAATGATGCTGAGTCACTGCCTCTTAATCATCTTCAAATTGAGAATCCTCAAATTGAGACTCTTGAGAATTGCCCGAAAGAAAATTATCTGAATCACTGTCTTCAGAGTGTTGAGAATTGTCTCGAACTTGAGAACTTAATAACTCATTTTCTCCTTCGTAATCATCGACCTCGACTAATTCAGCTGCCTCTTCAGCTGTGACTAATTGTTGAATGTAATTATTGTTTTCTGATGTTGATGTTGAAGGTTTATTAAAAAGAGAAGAAGCCCACAAACTAAATGATTCTTATGGATGTGCATCCTTATATTTCATGAGAACATTTTTGGCACGAATTTCGGTTTCAAGAATTATTTTGTCAATGGCTTTTGAAGAAATGGGTAAGGCTTCGGCTAATGGAATTGGTGTTGGATTTTTAAGATATTTAGATAATGCTAAAAAATCATCAATATGGGAATCATGAAGAATTCTTTGCCAAATATCATNATTTGATATGAAGGACTTAGGGTGTGCTAAAAGGATTTTAGGGATGGTTATAACCAGAAAGAAAAAGTGTAATGAACTGAAAATACATCAAAGTGCTTACTTGCAAAAACTGGTTTCTAGATTTGGTATGGCTGAATCTAAGAGTGTAAATCTACCTTTAGCTAGTCATTTTATGCTGAGTAAGTCTCAATGTCCTAAATCTGATTCTGATTTGTTAAAGATGGAAAATATTCCCTATGCTAATGTAATAGGATCAGTCATGTATGATATGATAAGCACAAGACCTAACCTTGCTTTTGCCATATCACTACTCAGTAGGTTCATGTCTAACCCAGGGTGAGAACATTGGTCTGCCTTAAAATGGTTGCTGAAATATATAAATTGCACAACTAATGTTGGTTTAGAATATTCCAAAAGATGTGAGTCACTTGATCTTGTGGGTTTTGTAGACTCTGATTTTACAGGTGACAAGGATTCAAGGAAGTCAACTACTTCCTACTTTTTCACTTTGGCTGGAAATTGTGTGAGTTGGAAGTCCCAACTTCAACCTATTGTGGCATTATCTTCGACAGAAGCTGAATATGTGGCATTGACAGAAGTATTCAAGGAAGCATTGTGGTTGCAAGGACTTCTAATGGAGGTGAAATTGATAGATGAGGCAGTGACTGTATTTTGTGACAATCAGAGTGCTATACACCTAAGTAAAAATCCAGTCTACCATAAGAGGACCAAGCACATAGACGTGAGGTTTCATTTTGTCAAGGATCTAGTGGCACAAGGAATGATAAATTTGAAGAAGATAGCAACAGAGGATAATCCAGCAGATATGGGGACAAAGGTGGTGACGCCTGCCAAGTTCAAGCATTGCTTGAACCTGCTGTTTGTCAAGTGACAGGCAGCAACTGAGCTATGAAGGGAATTGAGGATGGTTAGCTGCACTTGAAATCTGAGTTGTAAAAAGGTTTGAGCTTCAAGGTGGAGAATTGTTAATATCTGAAGCGCAAAACCTTTGTAATGTTTCTACAGAATTTCACTTATCAAAACGCAGCCGTTTCACTGCAAATGAGAATAGATCACAGCCACTGAAATGAAGAAGATCCAACGGCCAGGATTAGCTCTTGAGGTCAACATATATAAAGGGAGTCTTTTGCGCAGAAACTGCGTTTTTTCTGCTCCTCTCTTTTTCACGACAGATCAATTTTTGCTCTTATTATTGCTAGTTTGTAGTCAAGCTTTTGGGTTGAAAATCTGTATAATCTTAGGGTGAAGATAGTGTTTTCTTCAGGTTTAGAGAAACTAGATCAAGTATTCTCTAGAGATTTCAGATTTGAGTGATTGGGTTAAAGATTGATAGTTGGGTGAATCTTTGAGAGTGTTTTGTAATCTGTAAAACAGTTGATTCCTAGTGCAGCGAGCCTCCAAAAATTCTTGGAGCTCAACGTGGATGTAATCTTTCCATTGTGAAAGGTGAACCACGGTAAATTTGGTGTTCTTGTGATTGGTTTGATCTTGTTTATTTTGTGTGTGTTATTTGTGGGTTTGTGCGTGTGATTAGCAATACATTGATTGGGAATTTACATTACAATAGTCATATGCATCTTCTTGTTACCAGATTGACCATTATATCTGCGTTCTGTGCTTGACAAAGACTGTGATTTTGAGCCACTTACACCAGCAGATTTGGACCAAAATGCCATCAAACCGCCCAGCACGAAGAACATGAGATTGTTGGGTGTAAGGCTCCACCTGATGTGTCAAATTATAAAAACAACTGGCTGAACTGAAAAACTGCCTAAATTGCTATAGTTATCTTCATACCAGATGGCTTTGTCTCCCTTAAGTCCCTACATAAGGGTAGCAGCATTAAATGGACTATCTCTGGCCTTCTGACTATATAAGAAGACCCATTTCAGTAGCCTTCAGTCCATAGCAGACACAGCATTTCAGCGTTCTTTAGATCCAATAAAATTCTCTCACATAACATAAGATCTTTTTCTCTAGTTAACAAGAAACAACATGATTAGTCCGAAGAAGCTAACCAAATTAGCAAAGAAGTGGCAGAAACTGGCTGCAAGCAAGCCAAAAAGAATCTCATTGCCGAGAACCACCGGCGTTGTTGAAGCAGAGAGTTACAGCACATCTTCAATGGCTGAGAAGGTTCATTTTGTTGTATACACTGCTGATCAAAGGCGCTTTGTGATTCCCTTAAAATACCTTAAAAACAACATCATCAGAGGGCTCTTTGCAATGGCAGAAGATGAGTTTGGACTTCCAAGTGGCGGACCTATCACATTGCCTTGCGATGCAGTTTTCATGGAGTATGTAGTCTCTTTGATCCAAAGGCATGCGGCAAAAGATTTTGAGAAGGCACTCCTTATGTCCTCGGCTACTGGTCACTTTTTGCCAACTTCAAATCTCCAACAAGAGCAAAGTAACCAACAATCACTAGTCTGCAGCTTCTAAAGCCAACCATATATAGTTGGACTTTTGTAAATAGTTCACAACATTGTAGAAAGATAAACTGACATATTGATATAAATTTACTAAAATTTCTTCAATTTTTTTAGTTTTTCTTGATATGAATTGAGTTCCATTATTGCTTCTGAGCCAATATTTTGTTCAAATGCAGAGACATATGTGATCTTGTGGGAAAAGAAAGGAAAAATAAACTACCATTTTAATTTCACACTTCAATTGCCAATTTAAAACCTTCAGTTGAAAGATAAGATAGTCCCTCAGGAGCAATATCTTCATTTTTTTATACCTCATCTGTGAAATATTTCTCCATGGTAGAGTGTCATTTTGTTGTTTTCTTTCTCCGTTACTATGGAAAAAAATTTGCACAGAGGTAAAAAAAAAAAACTTTCTACTCCAATGAATTCGCAATACTCTAGAGTCTTAGGCTTAGTAGAGTGTTATATAAACTTTCTACTGTTATTATTTATATAATTTTTTTTTTTTTAACTGAATCTTTGAGGGTTTCTATTATTGCAAATACCCTGGTTTCTATATAAGTCTATAAATAAAAGTCAAATGGATAAGGATATTTAGGTAATTATGCATACTTGAAGTACAAAGTCAAATAAGTGAAGGGTGTTTAAGTAATAATGCCAACTGAATTATTTTTTCTTTATTTTTTATTTACTAACTGAATTCAAATTTTCAGATATTTCATAGTGTTTGTTTTATAACTTAATACTGATGTTTTCTTCATAATTCAGTGAATTGAACAGGCTATTTTAAAAAAAATTCAGCTTGATGAAAAAAATATATTAATGGTTGTTCATTTTTTGTTGACAATATTATCCTTGTATATTATAACTAATTACATCCCTACCTATTTAAATAACATCTTAATATCTTCCATCAAAATTTAAGTTATAGCTTTTATTTTTTCTACTAATCAAACGTAAAACATTATTTAAGTAATATATTTTTATTATAAGGGCATATATTCAAAACCGAAATTTTCAGATATTTTTATTTGTAAAAGCAAATAACTTGACACTTATAACTATACTGCAAAAAGTTAAAGAAACAAACCTATCATTCAAATTTAGTCATTCGTATATATACATCCAATTTATAAACCAATTCAGTTCTATTCAGTTTTTGGATAAAAAACAACAAACGCCATATATAAATTAGACAAGGTTTTTGCATCATCAACAAAATTTATGATCACAACATATGATTTTGTGAATTCTAATCAAAGCAAAAGAATAGATATCTTAAGTACAACTAATCAAAGCTAGAGAACTGAAATTTTAGGAGAACTGAAATAATAGGACATATTTGGGTCAGGAAATTATGAAACAATGGTAATTTTACAATTTCAAAAATTGATATCTCTAAACGAAAATAAATAAATAAAATTACAAGCTCTTCTCAAAGTGCAGTCATGTACTCCACGCTAGACAAAACACTCTAATATATATATATATATATATATATATGATCGATGTGTGCACCAAACCAAGGTTGCTTATTTCTCCAAAGCCTCTGGACTTTCATGTGAGTCTCCTGTTATGATCATTTCTTTATTTTGTTTGATTGGTACTTGAATTTGGCATTGACCAGATGATATTTTGGTGAGACTTTTGGTGGGTAATTTTTATATTTTTTATTTGATGCAGTTGGAGCTTGTGAGTAACTGTAAAGACGAAAATATCATTTCCTCTTTGAATCTAAATCCTAGATTTTATTCTACCAGCCAAAATCACGCCGACGGAATGCAATTTGACCGGAATTGCACTTGGCCAGAAGAAAACAACTAGTATAAATATAATTGTTAATAAATTAATTTATGAAATAAAGTCAATTCATTATTCAATAAACTCAAAGTCCAACAAAACTTGAGAATTCAATAAGAGAAAACGGCTAAGACTATTGGCGGATCCAGAAATTTCTATTAGGGTGGGCAAAGTAAAAATTAATTATACATTAATACTTTTGTCCATTAATATTTTTATTAAGGTGGGCCAAAATATATAAATTATACATATTAATATTTAAAAAAAAAAATTGAGAGTGGGCCATGGTCCACCCAAAAAGTGGCTGGATCCACCCCTAGCTAAGACTTCAGGCTCACCTATAACTTCTTTGCACCCCTCAATCTACTATGGTCAATGAATTTATTTAATTAATATGACAATGAGATTTCCTAGGTTAATTAATATTCTTTCACAAGAAATATTAATTCTACTTCTATCTCACAACCTAGATATCTCTATATAGATTTAATGAAATAGACAAGCATTAAACTTTATGAAATCCTCTAGTTTTCAGTAGAAGTTAATCTTGCCTATGACTATTGCATGTATCAATTCATATATCTCTATATCCAATTAATCCATGACCTATATCACTAGAGCACTCATGTAATATCTCCTCTCAATCTCAATCATGCAAAACAATTCTATCAGAAATTGATCAGGTTCCTAATAGCATTAAGCGCATAATATAAGCTCATCATTAGAAAAATAATTCAATGACCATAGAGCAAAAGATTGATCACAGATCCATAAATAGACTAACCCTAGTCTTAGCTTGAAAAAATTAGTTCATAATAAAAGAAATAAGAGCAGAATTCAAGAAATAAATTATATTGAAAAAGTAAAGAAAAACTTTGTGATGAATTTCGTTCTTGATTCTCCTTCTTTTCTTAATCCTTTGCTCGTCCCGAGTAAAGAGAATATCAGAGAAACAAACTTAGAAATCATCATGGATTTGCGGCGATTCCAAGATCAAGGAAAGAAAACCAACATGCTTTAAATGAAATTCATGCATCCAAACATACGACCCGGTTAACTGTGCAACTCTAATCTTTCCCTAACAAGTTCATCCTTTACCAAGACTTTATACTTAACCCCCTGATTATTCTTTTTCTTTTGCTTTTTTTTTTTTTTTTTTAGATGAGTTTCATTAGATTGTCACATTACCTTTTTACGCGAATGCACTCATCGATGATGGTTGCCCTCGGTTGCTCAACAATGTCACAACACCTAAAGTGCTTTGCATACTCATAATTCTAGCCACGGTTTGATGCAAAAGTAAACATGGGTCTCATGACTACTCCTAGTTACTAAACAACTTGAAACAACGGAGTAGTTTATTCAAACATAAGAAACTATAAATGCAATTTTTTTTTTTCAAGGGAGTGAAGACAAGTATCAGCTAGTACACAACAATGTCAAGTAATAAACTAGAAATTGCACAACAATCCAGACTCGCATACTCTTCAACATTCCTAAAGATACAAGCATGTTTAAATCTTTTCAATGACTTGAAAGTACCACTACTCCAAATGATTACTGTAAGTATTTTGTTTTGTCAACTTATTCATACAGATTAGTGCACAATCTATTTAAGTTTTAGTTTAAAGGTATTCACAAACAGAATCGCAGTGATCACAATACGTCTAGCAGATTTTATTTCAATATTCATGCATATCACAGCTATCTTAATTAAATGTGATCATATTTCTGGTGGTGGAAATTTTTATGTGGACATTATCTATTATGTGAGTTGGAAAAGATTTTATTCCATTAAGATCTCAAGAATCCTTTTCCTGAAAGAAGATTCTGCTTTCAAGAATTCTTTTCTTATAAGGAGATTATAGATCAAAGAATCATTTTCAATGAAGGAGTCTAGGATCTCAAGAATTCTTTTTTTATAAGGAGATTATAAATCAAAGAATCATTTCCAATGAAGGAATCTAGGATCTCAAGAATCCTTTCCAAAACAGATTTGGTTTATTGTTCATCCTTTCAACGTCACTGAAGTGTAAATAATCCTTTTATTTTTGTGACTCTTTAAGGAAGCCATATTATTTACCTCCATTATTCTTTGAATATTTTCTTTGAGGTTGTTTAGTTTTTGTAGGTTTCCGATATGCTTTGGTAGGCTTTGAATTATCGTGTTTTATCTCTTGCTTGCATGAGTTGATTCTAGAATGTTGTTCCGTGTTGAGATCTAGACATGTTTGAGCTACTGTTGTTGAAGTAATTCATCATTGTTGAAACTTGAGAGGAGCTCAAGTGCGACTTGGTGGTCCCATATTGCGTATTTTATATGTTTTCAATTCATGTTATTTATTTTGTAATTGCTAGTGTCAAATTCATTTCTATTGTCAGGTTTAGTATTTGATAGTGAGATTTCGAAGGAATCTTTGATTTTCCCTTCTTATATACTTTGATGTTAAGTTATAGTGACATTGTTCAGCTGAAGTGGTAATTAATTAACACACACACTTTTCTTTTTATAGTTAATCAATTTGCCCTAATCCCATACGGAATAGGCTTGGGCTCCAACCCAAACGCCCCATGTTGCCAAACACTCCCAATTTGATTTATTTTATTTTCCATCATTATCTCAATTAAAATCAATTAATATATATTAACATTTAACAATAATGATAATATATTTAAATATGTGCGAACACACATTTAAACGTAATTTCACTTATTTAATTTTTCTAACAAATTAAATAAAGGCTACAACCTCAGTAAATTTAATTGCACTGTAAAATTACCAAAATACCCTTTCGCCTTAAAAGACGAAAACGCCCTTCTTTCTTCTTGGATCTTAAATTATCTTCTATGTGTGTGACTCATAGGCTCCTCATCATATCGTCGCGATTAATACCAATTAATTGTCTCACTAATACACAGACCAAGATTGGCCCCTAGCAAGGCATCATGGCCACCCGATATATTCGGATTCAGCAAAGTAGCTACCTGTCAACGATATGGTTACCATACAATTCGATCGTTTCATCACACGTTATCTCGATGAGACGAAGGCATAGAAATAGTGTCAACCTTCGGTTACTCTCGATATTATTTATTCAGTTTCTGGACCAATGACCCGTATTATAAACTGGATAGAGCAACAACTCAATCCCACTGTGACCACAGTTTTAGTGTCATTGCCATATACTGAATTGAGCCGTGAGATAACTTTCTCCCATACCCGGGAGTGATGAATCCTCTGTCAATCCACCATAGTCTTGATACACTCCTTGATGCAGCTAATCACCACCGTATTGACAGCTCTGAAAAGAACTACGTTAGGCTAGTGTCAAACTACACCAATCGGTGCACAAGGGGCTCTGGTGATCTCAAGTCTAAGGATCACATGCACCAGCATTCATTAGAGGATTTGTTCCATAGACACTGGGGTTACCATCCATATGGAATCCTCTGGTAGATCAGTCCAGTGAACTTGCTGCGGTGTAATCGCCTACAGCAAGCACTCATGTGTTGCATCAGGTTGTCACCAAACAACCTTGACAAGTGAGATCAGTCACTGCCTTTCGACAGGGTCATTCAACACTATGATAGCCTTACCGTATTATCTGTGCCCTTAGTTCAGAATAATACTAGGGCTACAGACGTTTCTAGAATGGCCACCATATGTGCTCATAGGGTTCTCACTATCAAGATTTGAAACACTTGATACCTTCGTCACGGTTCTACCATTCTAAGGACATATATCAATACATATTGCAATAATAGTGATTTATGCGATATAGAATAAGATGCCTTTTATTATTGATTAATGAACATTATTACAAAGAGTCAATTCCACCATAATTGATTGGCTCTAGGGCACCTACTTCAACAATCTCTCACTTGCACTATAGCCAATCATTCATGCACTCAACACTGAATGACCCAAGTGCCTGCACTATAGCTAGTCATTCATGTACTCAACATTGAATGACCCAAGTGCCCATCATGCTTCTGCTACAACAGAAACTTCAATAGTGGGTTAGTAGGTATTTTACAAATCTGCACATTCCCTTTCTTATCTATCCTTCAGATCAGATTGAATCAACTAAGTAAGTGTTTGGATTACTAGTGAGACCATGATTCCTCAAACACAACAATGGCTCCATTGTTATCACAGTACAACTATACTGGATTAGCAATGCTTGAAATCAAATCAAATCAAGTTCAGTAATGAACTTCTTGATCCAAACCGCCTACACGGCTGCATTAAATAATGCGTTACACTTAGCATCAATTGTAGAATTCGCTGCAGTACACTGATTCGAGCTCTTCCAGCTCACTGTAGTTACATTGAGACAAATTGTGTAATCCCAAATTGCGAACTATAATCATCCTTTTCCCGTTTGGAAATAGCGTCACTGTATTCTTTTATAGTGAGCTCATCTTTCCTCCATAATCCAAGAATATATATTCTTAAACCCTTTTCAAGTACTTAAGAATGTCCATTGACACTCACCCAGTGTCATTCACTTGGATTTAGTTGATATCTTCTACTAGTGCTGAATGCACATAAGACATCAATCTAAGTACATAACATATTGCTCACTTGAACCTGATTGATATCCACTACAAGTGCTGAATGCACATTAGATATCAATCTCAGCATACAAGATAGATCCACTTGCTAAAGCATATAGGATCCTCTTCATTCTATCTGTCTCATTGTGTGGTTAAAGACACATATCCTTACAGAGATAGACAACATATGCCATCAGAAGAAATGTCTTCTTGGATTTTTTCTATATTGAATGTGTTCAGTACCTTTTTTGACTTAGTTTGAGAAACTTACATGATCTATCACGATAGATCTTTATTCCAAGGATGTAGGCTGCTTCCCCTAAGTCCTTCATGGAGAAGCACTTAGATAACCAAGTCTTTATCGACTGCAAGTTCGGTATATCATTCCCAATCAAAAGTATGTCATCGACATACAACACTGGGAATGCTACTGCGCTCCCACTCATTTTCTTGTAAACATAAGGCTCATCTTCGTTCTTAATAAAACCAAATTCTTTTACGGCTTCATCAAAATGAATGTTCCAGCTTCTTGAAGCTTGCTTGAGTACATAAATGGATCTCTACTACTTGCATACCTTATTAGCTTGACTATCAAGAACGAAACCATCAGGTTGTGTCATATACACATCCTCCTCAAGGTTTCCATTTAGGAAAGCAGTTTTGACATCCATTTGTCAAAACTCATAGTCATGATATGCAGCAATTGCAAGCATAATCCGGATGGATTTAATCATGGCAACCAGCGAAAAGGTTTCTTCATAGTCAATGCCATGAATTTGTTTGAAACCTTTGGCAACCAGCCGTGCTTTATAAGTATGCACATTGCCATCCATGTTAGTCTTCTTCTTGAAGACCTATTTACACCCTATGGGTTTTACCCCTTCAAGTGGTTCCACCAGAGACCACACTTGGTTCTGGTACATGGAGTCTATCTCAGATTTCATGGCTTCAAGCCATTTAACAGAATCTGGATCCGATATAGCATATTCGTAGGTGCTAGGTTCATTGTCTTGGTAGACCAGTACGTCACCATGTTGAGTCACAAGATAACTGTATCTCTTGGGCTCATGGCGTAGTCTCCCAGATCTACGTAGCTCCTGTGCTACCTGAGGTGGTTCACTTTGATCCACAAGTTGTAGAGTAACCTCCTCATGATGCTCAACCACTTCCTGTGGCACATCATCCCGTCCTTTGTCTAGTATATCTTATGGTTCTAGAACTTCATCGAGTTCTACTTTTCTCCTACTAATACTTCTTAGAAAATATTCCTCTTCTAGGAAGACACCAGATCGAGCAATAAAAATTTTGTGCTCTTCTGAGAGGTAGAAATAGTATCCTTTGGTCTCCTCTGGATACCCCACAAATATACATTTATAGGATTTTGGGCACAGCTTGTTCGGAGTCAATTTCTTAACATAAGCTTCGCAACCCCAAATCCTTAGATAAGACAAGTTGGCCTTTCGCCCACTCCATAGCTCATATGGAGTCTTATCTACAGACTTTGACGGCACACGGTTCAAAACGTGAGTTGCAGTCTCTAGGGCATAACCCTAGAACGATGCAGGTAAATCACTAAGACTCATCATGGACCTAACCATATCAAGTAAGGTCTTGGTCCTCCTTTCTGACACTCCTTTGTGTTAGGATGTATAAGGAGGCATGAGTTGTGATACTTTCCCACATCCCTTCAGGTATGTTTAGCTCAACTTACCAAAGTTGGCATAGTTGTCATTTTGAGATTATCCTTGTTGTCTTTCTTACGAACATATTATTATGAAACAGTTCCATAAAGAATATTATTTATACTCAAGGACATTAATCCATTTGTAAACTAATATTCTCATTTGTCCTATGTGGACACATAAATATAATTTCTAGAAACTGAGGAAAAAAAACCATAATAATCCACAAGTTCCAAGAAACAAGTCCATCGGCTAAATCAGACGATAAGATCCTACAGCAAATGTAGCAGCACATGCTTCATTTCCAACTGGTAGGTTCACCTCTCCCTCGGTGAGCAATCTACTCTACCGTAGTTCCTACACATCAATCGAATGTGAGTACCATATCTTGTGTCAACTAGATGTTTACCAGAGAAGTAATCTCAATGACGTACCTGACGAAGAAGTAACATTCTTCTTCCCTTTTGCTAGGAAGGCCTTGCAATGTTTCCTCCACTGGTTAGGGTTCCCACAGTGAAGACAAACGCCTTTCCTTTCTGCAACTGTTCTTTCCAATGACTTCTGAGCCCTTTCCTTTTCACTTGAGTTGGCTTCAACCAACGTCAATGTTTCTGACATTTTCATGCCTGACTCAGTAGACTTTAACAAATCCAGAAGCTCGGAAAGGGTATTCTTCTTATCTTCCTCAATAAAGTCATAGACGAATTGAGAATAAGAATCTAGCAAAGACTGTAATATTAGGTTTATCGCTAAACCTTCATTAAGTCCACATCCCAAAATCTCGAGCTTGTTCATATACTCGATCCACTTGAGTATATGATTGCCAATTTTGGTACCCTCTTCCATCCTACATCTGAATAACGACCGAGACACCATATGCTTCTCATTTCTTCGAAGAAAATGAAGAATAGAAGCTAAATCCATTTTCTGGCACTGCTGTCGCAGTAATGGTGCCATTGATGCAAGCACAATGTATCTAGTCATTTCTGCTTTTGCATCATGTGTATGCTTCACATATACATACCCAGTCTCATGGATAGAACTATCAGCAGGCTCTGGTGATAGAGCTTGCTCAATGGTGTATAATCTATCGCTTGACTGAAGTATATTATTTATACTTCTATACCAGTCAACGAAATTTTCACCATTCCATTTCTCTCCCAGTTCGATGATTTGTCGCAGTGATGTTGGGATCATTTTGCTCAAATTTAAGTGAATCTACAAGTGCAGAAAAAGAAACCGTTATTACCATGTTCATTATTATTGTTTAATATGGTCTTTTATTAAACGAAGCTCCCACTATTTTACTCAAGCCAATAGCCCTCACTATTAACTCGGGAAAGCCCGTTGACTTTCCTAGTGGACCGAGATCCCATCCTGCCCATTTCAAACCTTCGCTTTGGCGAACAAGCCAAAATGAGTTGATTAGGTAGGCCAACAAACTTAATCCACACCAGTTGATAGCTCCCACTATCAACCTCAAATGTGAGAAAGCCAACAAGCCAATCACACAATCCAATGGCCCCAACCATTTTCCTCAAGTGTGATTCTCAGTATCAGTAGAGTGGACACTACATGTCACCACGTACACATAATATGTGTACTGCTCTACTATGCCTATGACGCGTTTATCAACCTTCGCTTTGGCGAACAAGCAAAACCGTCATTTTAAGTCGACCCATCACCATTAAGGAAAACTCCAATGAATTTTAACCTCCCACTGGTAGAAGTGTACCCTTCGCTTTGGCGAACAAGGTTTCGACGAACAGTGGTTTGATTAAAACCATGGTGATGGAAGGCTTACGTGACTTAATATAATTCAGTTGAGGGGTTTGTTATTTAATGTCTCATCAGATTATTATCTTTGTTAGAATGACATTGTTTGGCATGTTATCGAACATTCAACCTTAGCATGCATTCTAAACAAAATATTAAACGTGCCGGTACATGGCCTAACTAAAACCGATCTCCTCGAGCCTAGAGGGATCGGTGGGTCACCTAGGGATCCTGTAACAAATATCTTGAGTCTTCAAGTATGGTTGCCTCGTCCTTCGCTTCGTCTCCAGGTACATTACAAAAACATCATTCTAAATTTACAATAAAATTAATATTAAACTAATTTTACATCAACAAATTTAGAAACCTCGATTTACATTCGAGGGGAATGAGATGAGAAAAGAATGTACATTAAGAAGAAGAGAGAAGGCAGGACACGCAGGCCCTATTTAAAATATTACAGCCATACATACCCAAAATAATTTAAAACATTCACCCTTAGGTCTAAGGCTCATGTACCGCGCACCATGCAATATACAAACAAGTACAAAGCATACATTTCAAAAACAATCAATTTTTGAATTGGGTGGGTTAATTAATTAATTACCCTCTTAAATGTGCAGAATGTACATTGGCTTTATAGGTTATTAAAACTGCAGATTAGTCCCTTTCAGGAAAAAAAAAAAAAGAATGGGAAAACTACATCCTTCGCCGCGGCGAAGGTTTTATCTTCGCCGCGGCGAGGATTTACAGTATGCATTTCGCTCTGGCATACTTCGCCGCGGCGAAGGTTTTATCTTCGCCGCGGCGAGGATTTAAATTAGGTCTAGCCGCCACAGATTTCGCCGCGGCGAAGGTTTTATCTTCGCCGCGGCGAAACTGTCCAGAGGCTCCTCGCCGCGGCGAAGCTAAAGCTTCGCCGCGGCGAAACCTGGAAATCCCCAATTCCTACAGTTCGCGTTTTTGCAGTTTTTTGTGTATAAACACTAATCCAAATCAAATCAAACGCACACGCGTTCAACCAGGATATTAACCAACCAATATAACATTCATCAACACATTTTAAACCAGTTTATCATTTGAATCATTCATGCATAAACTGATTTTTCAGATTTTACAGATTTTTCAAAAACTGGGTTTTTCATGGCAGATTCATCAAGGCAGCATGTTATCAACAAATACATGTATCAACCATTCAATAACTGTAAATCTAGTACCCTAAGGCTCTGATACCACTGTTAGGAAACGACCCGGTTGCGCAGCGGAAAACAAAAATTTTACAACTACGGATCGTTCCTTAGAACCCAAAATCAGGGCATAGATTTTACAGTTTATGCATAATATGAATCTGCAGAAAAATAAATCCAAAGGTTTAGATTTATACCCACGTTTGGAGGCTCCACCAATGTTGTCTCTGAATGTGTTTGCTACCGATCCAAGTGTAGGATCGAACCAAGAAGTCCACACGAAGACAACCACCAAGAACCAAGGAGGGATTTGCTAGATCCTCCTTGGCCTTAAGAAATCAAGAAGAAGATCAGTATTTGATTTTTCAATCAAACAGTGAGATTGGCGTGAGAGAGTGTATAAGGGGCTGCTGTGTTTTCTTTTAAAATTAAAGAATGAATCACACACTATTCTTTTTATAGGCAAACCAAGTTGCCCTATTCCCACATGGAATGGGCTTGGGCTCCAACCCAAACACCCCATGTTGCCAAACACTCCCAATTTGATATTTTAATTTAATTCATCATTATCTTAATTAAAATCAATTAATATTTAATTAACATTTAACAATAATGATGATTTAATTAAATATGTGCGAACACACATTTAACCGTAATTTCACTTATTTAATTTTTTAACAAATTAAATAATAGGCTACGACCTCAGCAAATTTAATTGCACTGTGAAATTACCAAAATACCCTTTTGCCTAAAAAGACGAAAACGCCCTTCTTTCTTCTTGGATCTTAAATTATCTTCTATGTGTGTGACCCATAGGCTCCTCATCATATCGGCAGTGTATAGTATCACGATTAACACCAATTAATCGTTTCACTAATACACAGACTAAGATTGGCCCCTAGCAAGGCATCATGGCCAAACGATAGATTCGGATTCAGCAAAGTACCTGTCAACAATATGGTTACCGTACAATTCGAGAAAGGGATACCAAGGACTCAAATACTTGATCCTAAAATGTAGAAGATAAGGACTAGATACCCATTTGCATCCTTCCTTTACATCCTGCATAGTCAGGTTACTGCCATTTCTGCCAACTACAATTGGAAACTTTACATTCTGCATAATTTACACTAAAAAATATCTGCTCCAGAACTATTTGTTCCTGATAATTGATTGACTCATTGTTGTTTTCTGCGTAGTTATTCTTTATAAACTCCTAAAGCTTGGACCGCCATTGATTGTTTTAGAGCGCTAAATTACATGCATTCGTTGGCCATATGGGCAATGGACTCTTACAAGGCCAACAATAAATGAAGAATGTCTGTATAGATATCATGTAGGATTCTGCAAAGTTGCTCACCTTCTAAAGGTATCGGATGAGAAAATACTTAAAAGGTTTTTTACAGTCACTCTTGCATTACAGTTGTAAGAAGATGTTTCCATAATTGATTGGTTCTTGTGACTTACTACTGTCATGCAATTTTATGTACAGTTAATGAGTTGTGGAGTAGCTTTTGTGATCCTTTTATTCTTTCATTTGGGGAAGTTAACAAATCAGAAACATGAAAAGTCGGATCAATTTTTTTCCTATATTTTGACAATGTAAAATGTTTAATGAGCAACTTTGTTGCTTGTACACAAAAATTTGAGTATTAGATGTGTTGTTGAGAAAATAACACAGCCATACAGGGTGCTTATTGGTGATTTGTTGATGTCTTCGGGGAGCAAAATTTGGCCGCCACTAGGATGGCTGGCAGAGGATCAGGACATTGATTATTTACTGTAAACGTAATTGGAAAAAAATGGTGAATGTTGGAATTTCCCGGACATTGCTAAGTTAGGAAGAATTCTAGCTCGATATGGCTTTATTTTTATGGGATGAAGAGTCTTCAAAGAGAAAAGTTGGGCCTCTTGTTTTCCAAAAAAAAAAAACCAATATACAAGAGTTCTGGAGACATTCAAATATTTATAAAATTATAACTAACAATATTTTTATATTTGAGTAACTCTAATAGAAATAGAATGAATATGAGAGTCTGTTTATGACATAGAACGTTTAGCTGTTGAATTCTTGGAGTAAACCGAGCGTTAAGAGCCCGAACACGGACATACCAACTTTAAACAACCACAACTTTTGATCTGGGAGGAGTTACGGGGTTCATAATATATCAACGGAAAGCTCATTTCAAGCTCTACAACATGGCAACAAGTTCCTCAATTGAGGATTTTTTTGGGGCCAAAAATCCACCATTTTGGCGTGTTTTGGGGCCATTTTAGTTTTCTACGCGTTTTTTCCTGGTTTATTTAGGATTTCCTTTTTTAATTAATATTTTATTTACCTTTTGTCTTGTTTCTATTTTTCTTATTGTATATTTGTCAAGAAAAGTAAGTCCTAATTAATAAATATATATTTAAATTTTTTGAATAATTAGACAATTTGTTGTTTATTACTTGTCACCTCAAAGGTCTGGAAACTAACCATTCTACCCCTAATGGAGTTTTGTTCAAATTAATGATCGTGTAAAGGATAAGAAAGACATTTTGAATAAACTGTTAGCCTTTTTTACATCCAAGAAATACAATAATACTAAAATAATTTGTCTTCTTTTCAAAATGGATACTATGTAAGATAATTTTCTTGATAAATTTAGGATTTTATTTTAGTTTATTTTCTTATTTTATTTTATGTGTTTTCTCTATATTAGAATTAGAATATGTATATATATATATATATATATATACACACACACACATATACGTATGGGGGTGAAGTGTGATTTTAAAAAATTAGGGAAATTTCATGCCAAATCTCTAGGTACAAGCAAGAGAAGCTATGAATGAGATTTTTCCTTTTACTCCTGTTATGTGGCAAGAGTGGGCTCGAGATGAAGCTTCTATTTCAACTGGGTATGTTTTAGTTTTTTCATTTTGTGTTCTTGTTTTTCTTTTCCTGATTAAATTTTGATCACTTAGGGTTTATGGTTAAGGAGAGAAAGTATAAAGAGAAAAATTAAATGGATTCGTTTGAAAGGAGGAAGTGTTTATCTTTTGGGGTTTAAATGGTAAAAACAATGTTGAATTAAAGTTTATATGACTTCTATCTACTGAGCCTTAGCTCAAATGTCGGCTTAATTGAGTAAAAGAAATGAAGTTTTGAGCTTTCTTCCTTTCTATTTTTTTTTCCATATGTTGCAACTAGGAAGCAGTGATGGTTGACTTGGGAGGTTGTCTGATATTTTGTTTGTCTATAGATTTTGAGTTCCCTCTTGTCATTGCTTTTATGGACAGCCTGCTTGCCCTCTTGCAAAACTCATTTATCTTAGTATAAGTATATTAGTTTCCCCAAAACATGAAGCTCCATGTTGAAAATCAGTAAGTGTACCTCCTGATGAATGTTGAAAATCAGTTGTAGGAATGAACAAACAAATGTTTCTTGGGAAGAAGATAAGCATTGCAAGATCAAATCCGAAGCAGAAGAGAAAGGATTATACTGGTCATAGGGCCTCTGGAGAACATGGTAGGCTAAGTGGAATTAGGTTTTATCTTTGTTATTACTTGTGTATGTGTCTGTTTGTGTGCAATGCAGTCTATAGACGTTTGCATGTTTGTGTTTCCCACTTCTACATTTTATTTTCTTACTCCTTTGGGTTAAATGGCAGCGCAAAGTAGTACCAATATGAGGAAGAATATGAAGAATATCATCTGTATGCTTGGCCAATTAAAATTTTCGCACATGTATATTCTTTTTTATTGTCTGTTTTGAATGAATATCCATATCATCTTATGATTATGTTTGTTTTACTTAAAACTCTTCATGATTTTGTTGGATGCTTGCCTAAGAATTCTCACAGAATCGAGAATGAGGTTTTCACTTTGTACATGTTAGATCTTGAACTAGTACTAATCTTCAAAAAAGACCTAATTGTTTGACTTTATATTTTTGGAATGGAATATTTACATAATCCCCATGATTTAGATTAAAAGTTATTCCAAGGTATTTGTATGAGATTCCTCCTTTTTTTTTAAGCAAGTGCTTGAGAGGGTTTAATTGAATTGATCTATGAATTATGTTTCATTTTTCGTTTCCTTCATGTACTAAGGCACTTGTTTTTTGTTGATATTGAATAAGCGCACATATGATGTGGTCTTTATGATACTATTAAATGAGCGTATGAATAATATGATACAATCATTTTATGGAAGAGCATATCACTTCATTTGTATGCCCATCTGAGAGAATAAACGAACAAATTTGGGCAGCAAGAGCTGCATTTGATTTGGGCAATCCACCAAGATCAGCTTTGATAGGGCAAAAGGGCACTCAAATTTATGTTGCATAGTGAAACTTCAACCTTTAAACAAACAAATATTGTATTGAAGTAATGGTTCTTGCTTGGATTGAACAAACCTGATCAATGTCAGCCCCATTCCAGCAAAAAACAAACAAACATCACAACACCAATACGCACTGAAAAAAGCAATTTCTCCAGTACAAAAAATGAACCATTGGTTACAACTTTGGTGAATCCAGAATTCTCATAAACTAGACTTTAAAATCAATGTTGTCTTTGCTCAAGTGACTAAATAGTGGGAAAAAAACACTTATCTATAAATATGGTCTTTCTTGCTTCTAATATAAGTAATCAGTTTATGTAAACTTTAGATCTTTTCTTCTTCTTCTTCTTTTCTTGAGGGTGGGGGGTTGCATAAGAACTTCCAATGTGGCAATAGGTTACTCTTTTTTTTTTTCTTCTTTTTTTTTTTTCCTTCTTTAAAGTGTCAATACTATTATTTTAATTTGAAATTTTTGCAGATCTACTTGAAGTTTGAATAGTCTTCTGGAGACCCAGCCCGTGTTCAGCTTCTCTATTGTAATAGCCACTACTACTCAAAAGCTTATAATGAAATACATATAAAATAACATAAAGAAATTGGGCCCAAAATTTTCTTTTATTAAATATATATATATTCTACAAACATATACATTTTTTACATAAAATGTATAACATATACAAAAGTCATCAAAAACATAAGGGACAGTGTAACCGCTTCTTCTCGAACGCCGACATCCATCCGACAATGTCCTCACCTAGGTCTTGCAAAACATAGGAAAACAACGGGGTGAGCACTAAAATGATGCTCAGTAAGTAAATCCTCTACTCATGCTAGCCCCGTAACTCTCTCTCTCTAATTCTTTCCTTACAACTCCTCATTCAATTCCTCTTTGGGTACTTCTCTCTTTTTCTCTTTCTCTTTCTCTTAGAACTCTTTTCTATTACCTCTCTTTAGTAAGTCATGACCCCATCTTACCGGGGGCACGGCCGGGACTCGCTCCCACTCTACATGACCTCTACTCATTCTAGCCGATCGAACTCGGTTATGCATGGATTCGGAACCCTTGGCCATGTAAGTGTATAATCTCTCTCTCTCGGGTACTCGGGTATACCCTCCTCCGCATGCACTCTCACGGGCTACACCACTTCTCTATCTGATACTCATGCCGTCCTCTCAATGCGGCGTACATGCGGGAATACTCTACCCATTACTCACGGGTTCCCCACGCACAACCTACTTATGCTCTTTTCTCTTAGTTCTCAATGCTCTATCTCTCTTCTCTTAAAGAACTTATACCCAAATTCTCTACTATGTCTCAAGCTACTTCTTAAGTCACTAAACAAATGTGTATGGGTAGCTCATGCTCACTAATGCACTAATGAAATGCCAAATACAAGATTTCCTCAAAACCGCGTTCTGCACAGGTCACACTAAAAAGACCATAACTTCGTTATACACCTCCGATTACTATGGTTTTGGTCTCGTTTTAAAGCTTAGAAACAGGGCTACATCTTTGATGTTGTCTCAGCCCAGTTCAATCCGTAAGATGCCACATCACTTAGAACATCAAGGCTGTGACAGGGCAGATTTCACTTAGGCATTTCATCAAACATCTGTGCATAAAACACCTACTAAAATTACTACTATATCTCATTCTCTAGCCATCCAAAAGGGGGGAAAACTCCCTCTAACAACCATAATTCCTGTCAAAAAGCACTTCCAAAAAGGTTTACACCACATCTCTCACTTCTCAAGTTTCATTCTCACACACATTAAAACACTTCTCATACATGGAACTATCCAACAAACACAAATAGCTACCTCTCAACTCAATTTCTCATTGATCTACTACATACTGATCATGCATACACTCTACTCAAAAGCTTATACAAACTCAAGTTGGTAGGATTTACTTACCTTGTGCAAAGATGACTTCTTTAGCACTTTTCCTTTTCTTGTGGTCTTGTCTTCTCTCTACAACAAAACAACCACAAGGACAGCAACAACCAAATAAGACTTCACTACAATTATAAGAAAACTCACATCTAAAGCATGAATTCTTACCTTAGGATCTTTAGATGAAACTCTACTCAAAAACCCTCTTAATTCCCTTAGAAATCTTGGAAATGGATGGAGAAATTGAGAGACAGTGGGCAATTGGAAGAGGCGGTGAATGAAATAAAGGTTTCTCTACACTTACCCTTTTTGTTCATATTATAGCACATTTCCCATTTTGCCCTGGCTTCCTTGAAATTCCATCTATATCCTTTGATTCTTTACAAATACACCCCCATCAAAACACAATCTCTACTAAATTTCCTTTCATTTTGCTCCCCACTTTTCCTACTAATTAGGGTGAGAATGGCTCATTGTGCCCCAAAGAAGAATTCTCTAGAAACTCAAGAAACTTTGTCTTAGACTCGTCGCCGCAGCGAAAACTTTACGTCGCCCCGTGAAACAGGGCAACCTACCCTGGTGTGCAGCTCCTCCTCCTCGCCGCGGCGAAGCTTCTCTTCGCCTCGGCGAAGATTGGATTTCCAACTTCACCAAAACTCAACCAATTTCAGGCAACCATTCAATCACATCACATACAAATACCTGACAACAAACAAACTCAATTGAAGCTGGAACAGTAAACTTTTAACTAATACAGCAAATCTTAAATACGTACCTCAAGTGGGTATTACATCTATGCGTGCTACTACCGAGTTTCCTATAGCAAGTGATCTTTAGCTTGATTATACGCTATTTGGATAAAACCTTGAAGGTTTCACTGATATTTTCTCTTTTCAATTCTTTATGTTAGGTTTTGTAATTTTAGCAATTAATCATCTCTTTTTCCTTCAGGTAGGAAATATTGTGCGGATGTTCATCCAGCTAGGAAAATTGTCCTTGGGTTGGTGATCTTTGGTTTCGATCTTTGCTCACTTTGGACATTGCCGTGCGCCTGAAAAGAGAATCTCCTGTAAGTTTCAGTTGTTACCCTTCATCTATTGTGAATTATGAGAGATTGTTATAAGTAGCTAAGAGCAATGAAGTTTCACAAACATCAGTGTTGGAATTCATTCTGCTCCTTTTACAATATGATTTTACTCTTGTTGTTTAAAAAATTTTCATATCATATTCAAGTCTTTTAGAAGTCCCTTGTATGGACCTTTTTTACCATTGAGGAGGTAAAGATTTTTTTTTCTCTATTTGCAGCTTGACTTACTACTCTTTTAACTTGTTATATTTCATCTACATTATGCTTAAAGATCTTTGTTAATTGGCCCTTTTGTTTCAGTACCTAAACTTTTGCTCACTCGAGTGGATGGTTTGAGACGAAGAATCCTTTTGCCTGGAGCAGAAGAGGATGAACTGAATTTTCCATTGATAAAGGAAACCTTTTAGGTTCGCATATGTATACTGTTCATTTTTCCTTGTGTACTCGATTCAAGAACTTGAAGCTTCGCAAGACATTTTAAATGCTCTATTCATGGTGAATTTTGGATGAAGAAAATGTGGACCTTGTAGCTAGTCTACTCTTTCAGAGTCCAGCATAGATCTCTTACGAATGTGTATCAGTGCTTCTACCCTTAGACTCTGAAGAAAAGTCTATTTTTACTTCATTAGTGTTGCTGTTGTACCATTTGACCACTTTATGTAGAAATTACAGTGCATAACTCTCGGTACTCCAAGTGGCTTTTGCTAATTGCTAGATTATTACCTTTGTTAATTGTTTTGTCAGGGAATAGTGTCCTTTGCTAAAAAATTTCTCTTCAGCATTAGATTTGCATGAATGGAAGATTCTTTTATGGATCTAGAGATTTAAAAATTGGCATGTCTTTTCAACTGGTACATCGTTGTTGTGTAATGGTTATCTTCAATAGTTGTGTTTATAAACAATTAGCCTGATGTCTCTCTATGTGTACCATCGAATTGCAGGCTCTGTATGTTGGATGTATTATATATACTTGATACTTAAATATGCAGTTTCTTCCTTTCAGCGTGCATCAGATTACTTATCTCAGCAAATGAAGAATACAATGGTTTGCTGCTTTTGCATGCTTATTGGGTTTGTTTGGAGCTAAATTTGGTTGCAGCTCTGGGTGTTTGGAGAGCCTGGTTAAGATCTGTTTGCCCATTCATCTTTTCTCTTTCTTATCCTGTATAGTTCATATGATTGATTTATGATTCATCTTTGTATTTCTTCAGTAACTGCTTTCTGTCTAGGCAGCAGTCAATGCTGAAGCCTGGCAAGGTTATATAGCTATGGAAATTGAATTGGGACATTAAATGAAGCTAGGTCCATCTATAGGAATGTTACAATAAAAGATTTAGTGGGAAAGCTTCAGAGGTATAATTCTTTTACATTACTTGTTTTCTTTATACTAGATTGATTATGGAAGAATTTGAATTTGAATGTTTCTAAACTGGTTTTTCCCTAATTTTTCTTTTTTTTGTTCTTTTTTTTTTAAATTGTTCCTTTTATAGTATACGATGCAGCTTTATTTTCAATTGATATTTGTCATCTGCAATATAAACATTTCTTTCTTTATTCCTTTTTTGCAGATGTGAAGTTGAAACCAACAAATGGCTTAAGTCAAGGTTGTTAAAATGTTGTTTATCAAGTAGGGCAATTTATGGAGATCTTTTGAACTCTTAATATAGATCATGCTCTGCAACTGAGAATTTTAGAGAGTAGCCTTGCAATAGGCCAACCTGTTACTCGGGCACCAGATCACAATGATTAATATGTCATTGAATAATTTTTCCAAATCATACGTAAATGATATATGACATTATCTCTAGGGGTCATGCTAGTTGAAAATCCATGATGTTTATTTTTTTTACACTTTAAAATTTATACTCTGATGAAATATGGCATATATGAAGCAATCACATTTAAACCATAGGTAGTGGAGCAGTTTTTGAAACCCAATAGGCTGATATAAGAGCAGACTAGGACACCCTACTTTCCTTATTTACAAAAATTGTACCCATGTTATTCAGAAATAAAGTTTATTTTCTTTTAAGTGTGAAACTTGTCAACTTGCAAAATACAGCAAGTCTATTTATCTAGCTCATAATATAAGAGTTCTAGGCTTTTTAATAATTCATAGTGATATTGGGGGCTATCTAGAGTTACAAATTGTAGGGTCTGTAACGACTCCATTCTTATAAAACATGCATAGTAAAAGTACATGTAACAATGATATAAAAGTTGGGCCCAAAAGTTTTCTTTTATTAAACATATGCATTCTTTACACAAATTTACAAATTTGTGACTATTCAAACTTCAAAATAGGGTGGACAGTGTAGCCATTTCTCTTCGTGTGCCGATGTCCATCCGACTATGTCCTCATTTAGAGCCTGCAAAACATAGGGAACAACTGATGAGCACAAACAAGGCTCAGTAAGTAAACCCCTGAACCAAATTCCTCGTAACTCTCTCTTTAATAAACATATAATTCTTTTCTCATAATTCCTCTATACTAACTTTCTTTCTAGTAAGTCACGGCCCATCTGACTGAGCAGAGCGGCTGGGACCGCTCCCACTCCCGTGACTTCTACTCATTCTAGCCGTCACTTGGTTATGCTGGATTCGGAACCTTTGGCCATGTATGCATACAATCTCTCGGGTAAACTCGGTATAGCCCTCATCCGCATGTACACTACGGCTACACCACTTCTCTTTCTGATACTCTGGCCACTTTCTTGATGCGGCGTACAGCGGGAATACTCTACCCGTACTCACAGGTTCCCCATCGCACAACCTACTCTTTCTCTTATTAAGCACTACTCTAGCTTTACTCTAAGTGCTCATTCTCTCTTTCTTTCTACTCTTAGAGTAGTCTAAACTCAAAAGTCTCTACCTTTCTCTACTCTCTTTTCTAATGCATAGGTAAGCATAATTAATGCACATCATGATTCATACTCATTAATGCATTTATGAAAGTAACTATGACATTTAGCAACCATTAGGCTTTCTACCCTTACTTATGATTCTCTTGAGCATTTCATCATACAACTCATGTGCATAAATAACTCTAACTCTATTTTTCTGTTTTTCTTAATCAACCAAAGGGGAGAAACCTCCCTCACAAAATCTAAATTCCCTGTCAAAAGAGAACACACTTCCATAAACTTGGTCAAAACTTCCTCCAACTTCTATCAAGCTTAACCCAACATCAAGCATTAAACACTTCTCATAACTCAATCAACTACTAATCTCAACAATTAAAAGAATACACATATGTATATCATCACTCAAAATTTCTTAAATCTCAACTTAGGTTGAGTTTACTTACCTTATGAGAAATTAGCTTCTTTAACACTTCTCCTTTCCTTTGGAACGTGCTTTCCTCTACAACTTAACCAACAATCACAACATGAGATCTACAAAACAAAGAAAACTCTCATCTAAAGCACAAATCCTTACCTTAGGAAGCTTTAGGTTAAACCCTACTAAAAGTTCTCAAAAAGGCTCTTGGAAATCCTTGGAAGATTTAAGGAAATTTGAGAGAGTTTAGAAGAATGAAGGGGGCGTGGTGGGAAATGAAGAGCTTTCAAAGACTAAACCCTTTTAATATCTCTTAATAACTCATTCTTCCCATTTTGCCCTTGCTCTTTCATGAAATTCCATCCATAGCATTTGATTCCTTACTAACACACCCCCATACTAACATATTCTCCTTGAAATTTCCTTAAAATTTACTCCCCACATTTCAAACTAATTAGGGGTAAAATGGTCAAAAAGCCCTTAGGGAAGAGAATATCTAAAACTTAACAAACATTTTGGTCGGATTGTCGCCATAGCGAGGAAGCTTCTGTCGTCGCGGCGAAACTGTCCAGAGAGTTTCCCGTGGTTTCAACACCTCTTCGCCGCGGCAAAGATTCTTCTTCACACCGGCGAAGCTTGGCACACTACACTTCTTCTATTTTTAATCAATTTCAGGGCAAATATTCAACACAACACTCAAACTAATGTCAATCAAACAATATTACCAAGAGACCAACTCAAATAAGAGCAAAAGAAGGAACAATAACTACGTACCTCAAGTGGGGCGTTACAGGGTCTAAGTGGTTCAATACGTTTATTGATGATCACTCTAGAGTTTGTTGGGTATACTTGATGAAAAACAAGTTTGAAGCAGGTCAATTGTTCAAAAACTTTCATTCAATGGTTGAAACTCAGTTTCGAGAAAAAATCTAGGTTTTACGGATTGATAATGGTAAGGAATATTTTCATTCTATCCTGGGAAACTACCTGTTTCATCACGGGATTGTACATCAAAGGTCTAGTGTTAATACCCCTCAACAAAATGGGATAGCTGAAAGAAAGAATAGGCACCTATTAGAGGTAGCTAGAGTCTTAATGTTTACCATGAATGTACCTAAGTATTTTTGGAGTCGTGCAATTTTAGCGGCTGCATATTTTATAAATAGATTACCTACTAGAATTCTGGATTTTCATACACCTCTTGAGACTTTGCTAAAGATCTTTCCTAGTTGTAGAATCCTAAATACCTTACCTTAAAGGTGTTTGGATGTACAACTTTTGTACATGTTATGTCTCCTAATAGAGGAAAGCTAGACTCTAGGGCCATTAAATGTATCTTTCTTGGATATTCTCCCACACAAAAAGACTATTAATGTTATTGTCCTGTAAAGAGAAAATTATATGTCTCTAGTGATGTTTGCTTTTTGAGTCACATCCATTCTTTCCCACTTCCCTTCAGGGGAGAATTTGAGAGATTGTGAAGGTCATTCGTGGGAAGTAGTGTTACCCTTGCAACCACACTTGAGTCAGTCTCAGTAGTCTCCCAATCTAGGTCAAAGTTCAAAGTCACCTAGTTTCCTATAGGTCAGCCTAGTCCTATAAGAATGAGTCAGTCTCCTAGTCAGCCTAGTTTAGGTTAGGTTCCTATAGGTCAGCCTAGTCCCATAAGGATGAGTCAGTGTCGTAGTCAGCCTACCAATTTAGGTCCTACTCTAACTATATAGCCCACTCTTGATAAACCAAACTCTCAGGAAAGATTGGAACCACGGGGAGGTCTAGAGAGATTAAATCAGCCAGGTCTCTAATGTTATTCTCAAAGAACTGACTATCAAAGTGGAAAGAAACCTAATGATCTGCATGAACAATCATCCCAACTGGAAGAAACCAGTGATTCACAGTCACAAGGTAAGGAAGAACTATCTTCTAATGAGTCTAAATCAAGGCATGATGATTTACATTTACCTCTTGCACTAAGGAAGGGTGTTAGATCCTATACATTGCATCCTATTGCTAAGTATGTGGCAAATGATAAGTTGGCAGATGATTTTTTGGCATTCACCACTAATCTCTCAGCTATGAAGGTTCTAGCACCGGTACATGAGGCATTAGGGGATGAAAAGTGGAGGAAGATTGTGATAGAGAAGATGGAGGCTCTTGAGAAAAAACAAGACTTGGGAGCTGGTGAGTTTACCTGAATGAATTTATCAAGCCTCGCTACCTCTTCGACGTTATGTACTGAATCTGGTGGTATAGTTGTAGTCACTTTACATGTATTTGTGAACAAAGATGAGATTTTGGTTTGAGAAGAAGAAGAACAACGACGAAGAAAGGTTTTGAATGCCATTTGAGTAGCGTCGTTTGTGGATTATCTAGGGTTCAATTCAAACTGGCCAAGTCTTTTGTTTAAATAATACAATCTCATGGGAAATGAGTGTGGGATGAAATGTATTTATGTGAAACCTGTAGGGTACACATGTAATTATCTAGGCATCGGTGCTCTGTTAAAAGAAGCAAAATTATAATAAAATTTGAGCCTTTCAGTCCCTCTCTCATTTCTCTCTTTAACATAATGAGACCACTTTGCCATTTCCTTATGTTATTTGCTCATGTCTAAATCGATGATTTGATCCAATTGTTTTAAGTAAAATCAGTGGCTCTGGGGTTGGGTAAAATATTTGTACTCTAGGTTCATTTTGTGTTAGTTTTAAACTTCAGGAGATTTATTGATTTTTGGATAACTATAGAGTGTTTATGTATTTACCAATCCATAAGATCATATGATTGTGATATAACTAGTTTGCTTCTTTCTACAGTATAAATCCACTTGTGTATTTTGAGGTAAGTGTGAGAGTTTCTTAGTTATCCATGGATAGTTATTTGTGGAAACTTATGGATTTGATGGTTAAAGTAAACCGCATTAGTTTCAGAAACAAGAGAAATTAATCTTAAAACTTTGGGGATTATATTTTTTCTGAAATTATTTAGAGGGTGTATTGTACTTGACATGGATAACTATTTCTGCAGCCTTTTGGATAGATCATATGATTATGATAGGATGACGAACAACAAAACTATTTTGTTGTTCTTTTTTCTTTTTTTAATGTTTATAGACTAGCATCAAATTTGTTCATGTAATTTTGCAATGAAATATGTACTCCTTAAATTGACATACCTGCATTACTGGCAACTGAGTGTTCGAACTGTTTATAAACCTTGGATCACTGAACTAAGTAAACTGTTTCGAGCAAGGATATTCATGTAAAGCTTAAAAGCAAATCCATAAGGTTTAGGAACTCTTAATTGTGTTAACAAAGCACAAAGTAATTGTGATTAATCTTTTATAGATCAAACTGTCATCCGTGGTAACCTTTAAAACAAAACAAACCAAAACAGAAAATAATTTATAGCTCAAATATTGCAGGTACTAATTTTCCACACAATTGATTTTAGTTGCTTCTGATTCTGAAAGAGCCTTGACTATTGAATCCATTGCCAGTCTCATGTTTCTATCTTCCACCATAACAGATGGTTCATGTAAAGAGTTTCAAAATTGTACTCACTTCAGGCTAAAATGTTCTTCTCCTCATAATATATCTCCTAGTCTCTTCACGGCAACCGCTCTTCATCAACTAAAACACCCTGCCGCAATGCTTCTTCCACACCAACATGCCAATTTCAAACCAAAAATTTGTAGCCCGTTCAAGTAAATATTTTCCAAATTGTACTCAGCACTCACTTCAACCTAAAATGCTTCTTCTCTTTAATATTTATCTCCTAGCCTCTGCCCTTTCATCAACTAAAACACCATGCTTAGATGCTTCACGCCGAAATCATATAAGCAAAGCTTCAGTGAAATTGAGATCAAATCTTTAGAAATCAACTCTTAGAACATTATATATTAGTTCTAATGTTGCTTTCTTTTGATTGATGGATATTCTTGATAACCCTTTGTCAATGTTAAACTATCAAAACACATTTATCTTTGGTTGAATCAAAAATTTCAATGCCTTGAAATCTTTGGCACGTCATTATCAAATTATCTACCATACTACTTCAGATATCTTCATTAGAGAATCCTATAATTTAATGGCATCAGAAATCTTAAACAGGCTCTGAATGCTTGGACATAATCAGCAATCGACTTTGAAAAATAGTAAAAGGTTAAAACGATAGTAGCTCTAAAATTATATAAAAATTCTACCATATTCCAAGATACTGAAAGTCATACAAGAAAGAAGAATTCTCCTTATGTGAAACAAGACACGATGAGATTCCTATGCTACCTTATCGTACAACGCAAGGAACGAATCCCTGAAATACATGATAGGTGCAAATTTACATTCTTGATAATGAAAAACTGAAATGCAACTTCGTTTGGAAGGAAAATCATACCTTTATACATTCACCACTAAAGAACTTAATAAACAAGTATGCCACAGTATATCTAACTTGTCAAGCCATGCACTAGGGAAGAAAATGATATAATAGTATTGAGCAACAAAAAGTTGGACAATGTCCTAAAAGCAAAAATAACCATTGATGTTGACTCGGCTTCATGCTTTGGAGAACTTTGTAAAACAACATTTAAAAAAGGAAAAAAAAAGTCTATTTCCTCAATGGCTATCTTAAAATTTTCCTTCATGGTTAGACACCAAGTGGCATATTTGCAAAAAGTATCAATGCCATCTTGCTTCATGGTATATACTCTCAGAAATACCAGAACTCATTGCAAAAAGAAGAGTTAAAACAATTAGAGTGAGAATCAGGTGAGCAACAACCAAAAAAAAAACTTAAAAAATATATAAAGTGGTGTATGTCAAGACATATGATCGAAGGATGCAACATATAGATACCAACTTAGCCTATGGTTCCTTATAAAGGTCAAGACTAGAAGTCAGATCATAGACTGCAAACCTCTTTGACTCATCAATTCCACAACCCATTAGCTTCCTCCTCTTGCCCTCCTTGCAAAGCCCATTTATCATTGTAGTAAAAGACACCACATTAGGCTCCAACCCTTTGACTCATCAATTCACAACCCATTACTTCCTCCACTTCCCTTCTTGCAAAGCCTACTTATCATTGTAGTAAAAGTCACACATTAGGCTGCACAACCTCTTTGGATCATCAATTTCAAGTATGAATTAGCTTCCTCCATCTTCCCGTCCTTGGAAGCTTATTTATCATTATAGTAAATGTCACCACATCAGGCTGCAAACCTCTCTGACTCATCATTTCAAACAACCCATTAGCTTCCTCAATCTTCCCCTCCTTGCAAAGCCCATTTATTGTATTAAACGTCACCACATCAAGCTGCAACCTCTTGAATCATCAATTCCATCATCCAATTAGCTTCCTCCATCTCCCCCTCCTGCAAAACCCATTTATCATTGAATTAAAGTCAACATATTAGGCTGCAATCCTCTTTGAATCATCAATTCCATCATCCCGTTACTTCCTCCATCTTGCCCTCCTTGCAAAGCCCATTTATCATTGTAGTAAAAGACACCACATTAGGCTCCAAACCTCTTTGACTCATCAATTCCAACAACCCATTAGCTTCCTCCATCTTCCCTCCTTGCAAAGCCTACTTATCATTGTAGTAAAAGTCACCAACATTAGGCTGCAAACCTCTTTGAATCATCAATTCCATCAACCCATTAGCTTCCTCAATCTTCCCCTCTTTGGAAAGCCCACTAATCATTGTAAAACGTCACCATTTAGGCTGCAAACCTTTTTGACTCATCAATTCCAGCAACCCGTTAGCTTCCTCCACCTTCCCCTCCTTACAAAGCCCATTATCATTGAATTAAATGCACCACATCTCGCAAACCTCTTTGAATCATCATTCCATCAACCCATTAGCTTCCCAATTTTCCCCCTTTCAAAGCCCACTTATCAGTATTAAAAGTCACCACATTAGCTGCAAACCTCATTGACTCTCAATTCCAACAACCTAGCTTCCTCCATCTTCCCTCTTGCAAACCCATTCATCATTGAATTAAAAGTCACCACATTAGGCTACAAACCTCTTGAATCATCATTCCATCAACCCTTAGCTTCCTCTATCTTCCCCTCCTTGCAACCCACTTATCATTGTATTATACTCACTAAATTAGGCTGCAAACCTTGATCCCCACTCAAAAAAACAGCCTCTAGCCCCCTCCAAATTTCTCACAAAACAACAACCGTAAGTTGCAAAGTCTGGGTTAAACTCCACCTCAAAATCCTCCAAAAAACAACAAAACCATCACAAACTCAACCCACAAACAAAATAATTAATCAAATATCAAAGTAATTAAATCAGGCACAACCCCATCGAACCCAATCGTTTGTAAAGCAAAATAACGTCTTTATAAAACTTCTTCTTAGCAAGAGCTCCAACAACCAGTTGATGATGAAATCGGTGGTTTGGGTTGCATATGAATCATTAAAACAAAGAAAATAGCATGCTTCACCAAGATTGATGTTACCTTCTTTACAATCTTTTTGAAGGAATTTCTAAAGTTAGGTTACTTTAAGTACTAATCTTGTGATATAGTGTGTAGTCACTTTACCACTTTTGCGATGAAGAAGGAGAAGAAGAAAAACGACGAATCAAGCTTTTGAGCATCATTTCAGTATGTCGTTTGTGATTATCTATCGAGGGTTCAAACTGGCTTAAACTTTTGGGTGTTGAGGTTAAATAATACATCTCAGGGAAATGAGAGTAGGATAAAATGTATTTATCTGAAACCTGTAGGTTCAGATGTTTTATATTTTTGCTGAAATTGTTTTGAGGGTGTATTGTTTTTAACATAAAGGATGGTATTTTCTGCAGAATATGGATAGATCATATGATATGATATGTTGCAGACCTAGCTTCAAAGTTTGTTCATGTAGCTACTTGAATTGACATATCTCGGATTACTGGCAGAGAGTGTTCAAACTACTCAAAAGCAACTAGCCTTGCCTCGCCTGACAACTTCAAATAGATAAATTGTATAATAATGCAATCCAACCAATCCAACCTAATTATGGATTAGGTCAAATTCAATATTGAACTCAAATCTGCATTTATTCAAAAGGCAAAAACATTCCTGATTTCAAATGATATAGTATTTATTTATCTATTTAAATCATAATCCATATCCAAATTATGTAGGACTTTTGGTTAAATGCTTTTAACAGGTTTTTCATTCTTTTCTGAAGAAATTTTGAAACTAAAAAGATAGCATGATACAATTAATCAGACAATATTACACTTACAACCCAATCTCACAGACTTTCTCTCACAACACCGACGTGATAGTTCGTAATTGGTCTGCTCGCAAATAGGTCCCACCTGCTTGCAGTGGATCTCGCCTACCCAATTATGAGTTGATCAATTACGAACCACTACATCAGGGTTATGAGAGAAAATTTATAAGTATCAGTTGTGAGCCGGTCTTTACTAAATTAATCAACTTTGCTTCTAAAGAATATCTAGAGTGTGTTTGTTTTATTATTTTGAGTAGTATTTTTGAAAAAGTTAAGTTGAGTTATTATTACCAAGATAGGATTTGAATTTGAAAATGTGTTTGGTAAGATTATTTTTTAATCCCCTATATTTGTTAATTTTGTTAAACATCCCATACAATAAAAGTTTTAAAATTAAGAAAAACACCCCAACCCACCCATTAAATGCTGGCAGTGGTGGCCGACTCTATCAGGAATATGTGGGTGAGTGGAGGTGTTTTTGTCAATTTGTATTGTTGGGGGTGTTTGGTTAAATTAAAAAACCTAAGGGGTTAAAAAAATTAAATATTTTGAGTTGAATAGAATAGGATTGGATTTTGGGAACAGAGAAACAAACATGCATTTTAAATAGGATATGATAGGAATAAGGAAACAAACACAGCTATGTTTACATATCAAACTAACAATAAGTTTGAGCATATGTAACATGGCACCTTGAAAATATATATACATTTTTGCAACGTTTATCCGTCCAATCGAAAATGTCAACATTAACACATGTGACATATAGACTCTCAATAATTAATTGAATGAAAGTACATCACACAAAATAGTTTGTTACATTTTTTTGAATATTATTTTATTCTAAATAGGATAGGATATGATTTAATCAAAAAAGATATGATTATGATTATATTTGTTAATTTAGCTAAACACCTCCACAATAAAAGTTTATAAATTAACAAAAACACCCTCACTCACCTAACTGATTATTGGTAGTCGGCCGCCACCACCAGACGATGGCTGGAAGTTGTCGGAATGGCGTACGACCAACTGAATTTGGTCAATCTTGCACCGATCTTGTCGTTTCTGGTTAGATCTATAGCCAAAGATATGGCAGTTGACGATGGTCATATCTTGGCCATCGTTGACTAATAAGTCTCAATCGAATTGAAATAAAGATGAAATAATAACATGCCACCAAATTAACCCCATAAATTGAATTCCTCAAAAGATCAGTATAATTCTCAAAAGATGGGGGATTGGTGGGCCTTATTCTTTAGCTTTATGAAGCTAATACGTGGGGGTGATTAACGATCATACAACAAAGATACACATTCAGCCGTATAGTCTTGAAATAATCATATATTAATTGAATTGAATTGAGATAATGATAATTAAAATTAAATTAAAATATCTAAATGGGGCTGTTTGGATACAAGGGTTGTTTGGGTTGGTGCCCAAGCCTATTCCATGATGGAATAAGGCAAAGTGTGTGAATTAAATAATCAATTCACTCAATCATTGAAACAAAAAGTTCTAGCTCTTTTTCTCTCTTCCCACGGTTGATTGCTTTGGTTGTTGAATCAAAATACTTTTGATTTTTGTTCTTGGTTCTTAAGGCTAAAGAGAATCTAGCAAATCCCTCTTTAGTTTCTTGGGGTTATCTTCATGTGGACTAATGGTGGTTCGATCCTACCCTTGGATCGGTAGCGAAATCCATTCGGTGACAAAGTTGGAGGAGCCTCCAAACGTGGGTATGGTTTCTTAACTTTAAATTGAATTTTCTGCAGATTCTAATATGTTGTATAAACTATAAATTTGTGCCCTGATCTTGGTTCTAAGGAACAATCCATGTTGTTTATGTTTTTGATTCCGCTGCCATAACTTAAATCGTTTCCTAACAACAGTAAGGTATGCATCATCGACAAAATCCACATATGCCAGGCCCTTCAAAAATGGACCAGAGGATATTATAAATTAGTATGCAACGGTTCCAAACACAGGGCAAGCTGGAATATGGGTAAATCTGTATGGGACTATGGTTGAGTCTCTTAAGCATATCACTTGCTATCAAACTGAAAAAATATGCTCTTAGACAATTAGACTCTTTATACTTAGAAAATTAAGCAATTTTACCATAATTATGGAATTCAACCCTTCTGCATGTTTATTTGAGACTGTGTAATCATCTCTGGAAAGGACATTCATCTTAAAACCAAAAGCGCAAGAACTAAATGATTTATTGACGGCATGAAAGGAAGAAATCAAATTGAAGTTTCAGTGAGCACCCTTGAGAAATTTGATCAAAGAGAATGGACTACATTTAGCACTTTCTATCTCCCTGAAGCGTCAGCCATGCTGATCTCCCAGTCTCATTAAAATTAGTTTCTTAGGACTAATTTCTGTGGTACAGTCCACATTATGCTTACATATGTTGAAGTTTAAAGGTCAGTCAATGTTAAATAAGGATTTGACTATAAGACTGATGTGCACATGGAAGGTCCAGTGGATAGCTTCCCCTTTTTCATTTGAAGCATAATGCACAAAGAACATTGACAAATAATGAATGAGAGAAAGAGAGTCATACCCCCTGATTTTTCGGTGAACTTGTCCTACAGAATTCGAATAGATTCAGCCCACCAACATTACTAAAGAATTTTTTCAGATCTTCAGAAGTTGCTTGAAGAAAACCTTAAAACCATCAGAATTATCTCTCTGTATTTGCCTATCGAGCATTAAAAAGGAATAAAAAGCAATCTCTCTCTGAAGTGTGAGAGAATCTCTACTTGGCCTAAAGTTAAGGTTTGATAAAAATGCAGTACACTCGTTAGTGTATACTTTGGCTTTTCCAGTGGTGGAGTCTTTGATGTGCTGGTCATTTGGATGCTCTTCAAACTTGGGTTTTGCTTCTTCTACTTTGTTTTGTTCAGCTAAGTTCTGTACTCGTCCCTTTTCTTTTCCATGCATTTTGTTTGGGTTTTAGGCAGTATTTTTCTACTGCTTAGCTGGAGACTATTCATCAGTCATGTTTGAATATGTTTTTCTCTTTCCATTAACACTTTTCTTATGTGGGCAAGTAAGTTGTCCATAAAAGCAATGTCAAGAAGGAACTCAAAATCTATAGACAAACAAAATATCAGACAACCGCAAATTATCGAAAACTAACCTCCTAAGTCAACCATCACTGCTTCCTAGTTGCAACATGTGAAAAAAAAAAATAGAAAGGAAGAAAGCTCAAAACTTCATTTCTTTTACTCAATTAAGTCGACATTTGAGCTAAGGCTCAGTAGATAGAAGTCACATAAACTTTAATTCAACATTGTTTTCACCATTTAAACCCCAAAAGATAAACACTTCATCCTTTCAAACAAATCCATTTAATTTTTCTCTTTACACTTTCTCTTGTTAACCGTAAACCCTAAGCAATCAAAATTCAGATTGTTCAACTATTATAAGCTTCCTAGTTTCTATAACATTGTAATCTCTGCTATAACTTTTATTTCTTGCAAAATTTGGAAACAATGATACCCATCAAAACTAAATTCTGAAAATAGTTACAGGAATCGGATGACTAATAGTTGAACAATATAATTTACATAAGCATTTCAAATGTTTTCTTTTAAACTACAACTCATTAACTATACATAAAATTGCATGACAGTAATAAGTCACAAGAACCAATCAATTATGGAAACATCTTCTTGCAAGTGTAATAAAAGAGTGACTATAAAAAACCTTTAAGTGTTTTCTCATCCGATACCTTTATAAGCTGAGCAACTTTGCAAAATCATGCATGATATCTATACAGACATTCTTCATTTATTGTTGGTTTCATCTCATTCCTACAAGGTTTTGGCCTTGTAAGAGTCCATTGCCCATATGGCCAATGAATGCATGTAATTTAGTGCTCTAAGACAATCAATGATGGTCCAAGCTTCAGGAGTTTAGAAAGAATAACTACGCAAAAAACAGCAATGAGTCAATCAATTAGCAGGAACAAATAGTTATAGAGCAGATATTTTCCAGTGTAAATTATGCAAAATGTAAAGTTTCCAATAATAGTCGGCAGAAATTTATCCTAAAGGATGTAACCTAATGATGCAGGACGTAAAGGAATGATGCAAATGGGTATTTAGTCCTTATCTTCTACATTTTAGGATCGAGTATTTGAGTCCTTGGTGTCCCTTTCTTGATTTCTCCTCTTAACCTATTAATTTCTCTCTATCACCCTATATAGAATCCTGTATTATCTATCTATGATATTCTTCTCCCCCTCCATCACCTAAAGGAAAAAAATATTATCTACCAGACATTATAACTACCGCAGTTTTGTCCAACATTTCACAACATCAAGAATCGACTAGAAAATGGTTAAACGGTACATCCACCAAAAAAACAAAAAAATGAACTGACAAAACAGATGATGAAATGAAATCTATACAGATTTGAGATAGATTTAGATCTAAAAAACACAAACTCATACCTTAGTTAATAGCCTATTAACTAATCTATAAGATAACAACTTTAAATCAACTTAGGGGTTCTTACACGAGTGCATTTTCAGATCATGCTGCTTCATAGATTTCAATGGCAATTTAAAATCCCATATCGACAAAATTTCCACGATCATCATTACAGCAAGTGCACATGTAACACCAGACCATATTTTTCTTGACTACAGTGTTGTCATTTTAACTGTTCCAACAGGTAGATCCCATTGTCCGGCCCCTGTTGTGCAGTCATATTCTTTAAGATATTCTAGGGAAATGTAATGACTCTTTCTAGCTAGTATACTTGGAAAACATAATATAATAATACACATAAGCATATAAGTGAAAGATAATGGGCCCGAAAGCTTTCTTTATTTTACATATAAAGTTCTTTACATTAATAAAAGTCTCATGTACATAAGCTCAAAAATAGTAGACAGTGGTGCCATTTCCCTCCGCCTCTCGACGTCCATCCAACTGCTTCTGACCTATTTTCTGCAAAAACAAAGAGATCAACGGAGTGAGCACTGATTGCTCAGTAAGTAAATCCACTATACTAGCATTTTCTCTCCGTTGCTTACATTCTAATTTCTTTCCTTCTTTCTAATTTCTCAATATTTCTTGTTTCTTTCTTTCTAAATTCTCACTACTCATGGTAGTAGGCATAATGCCATGCATAA